>NC_136262.1:195842640-195905140 GCF_964187855.1 Myxine glutinosa
GAAACGCAAAAGAAACTTACCACCTTTGAAACCTTTAAATATCAACAATAACACTGCGTGTAGTAAATGTGTGAACTTATTTGTGGACAATAGTGTCCTCACTGTCAGACAAAACGGTCACGGATGGTCACTTGAACCTTCAATGGTCACTTCATACCACAGCTGTTGAACAGCCGTTTTGACTGTCAGTGATTAGCCAAGGGGTACGGGATGATTTTAATGAGCTGCACGTGATGTCTTGATATTGGCTTTAAAAAGGCCAGTGCAAAATGGGCATTTCAATCAACATGCCATGATTGTCAAGGGATCAACGGCAGCGTGCCCTGGGCATGCTGCAAGGTGGACTGAGCTACCGTGAGGTGGCACGTCGCCTTGGCTGTTCACACCAGACGATATCGGCCCCTGGTGGACAGAGACACCCTCCACAACTCTCCAGATGACAGACCTCAATCAGTGAGGCCAAGAGTCACCACTGCAAGGCAGGACAGGCAGATGGTCCGAAGTCACCTGCGGGATCGATTCCGTCCAGCATCCCGCACTGCAGCAGAAACTCCGGGGCGTGCAAACCCACGGATCTCCAATCTTAATGCTGGGCATTAAGATTCCCATCCACAACCACCAGTGACGTCCTGTACCGGCCTGATATGGCGGCCCACACCATCACACTTGGGCCACCCCACCTGTTGGCTTGACGCACGCAACAATCGGCATATCGCTCGCCAGTTCTTCTCCAGACACGCTCACGCCCATCAGGACTGTCCACACAGAACCTTGACTCATCGCTGAAAGCGACCTCGTTCCACTGCGCCAAGGTCCACCGCTGATGCTGCTGGCACCATCTCTGTCGGTTGCGGTGATGGGCAGCCGTCATCACGGGGCCTCTGTATGGTCTTCTGGCAGTCAGACCATAGTCATGCAGTCGTCTTCGTGCAGTATCAATGGAGATCCTTGGATTTGCACGCGGCAGGAGGCGGGGCTTGGAACATTCGGGTAAGATTGGGGAGGTGCCATATAAGGTCCTGCCCCGAGCAGATTAGAACAAGAAGAGAACGAACGGCACGAGAAGGCAGAAGGCAGAAGGCAGACGAGAACGCGAGTGGAGCTACAGAACGAATTTAATTGCCAATTGTACACGAACTTTCCCCCGTTCCCTGTGCTCTGCGCTGTATTAATCGCGCGCTCGAGAGGACGACCCACGCCGGGCCACAGACGCGCGATTTTCCTCCTGCCTGCCTTTGCCTGCATACGCACAGTGAGGATTTCCTCCTGCCTGCCTTCACCCGGATACGTGCCGTGAACATCGGAGAGCCACGCCGGGCGAGCTGCCCCGGGGCGACTGACGGCGAAGCACGCTTGGCGCGCGAACTTCTCTTCCTCCATCTCCCCGTGTATGTGAGTGGGCCCATTTGTCTGGGAATAAGTTAAACTGATTAAGCTCTGCTCTGTGTTCCTTTCCTTTCCTTCTGGATCATTGTAAATAATAATAAATCGTGTTCTTCCTCTGATTTGAATATCCTGTCCCCTTCCATCCATTGGCTTCGCATGGTACGAATGAAACCGCTCGAATCGGGTTCCAATAAAAGTAACAGCACTAAGCACGTGATACGCATTCCGCTCGGGCGTACTCGATTGAGCGTGGCTCGTGCGAGGCTCGATCCCCGCTTTTGTGGCAGTGTGGGTACCAAAGGTACATGCGAATTTGTCCCGTAACCCTTTTTCACGTTTGTCCGGAAGTGGCGATTCGGTCTCGTGG
Source organism: Myxine glutinosa (assembly GCF_964187855.1). NCBI lineage: Eukaryota > Metazoa > Chordata > Myxini > Myxiniformes > Myxinidae > Myxine > Myxine glutinosa. The sequence goes on from NC_136262.1 coordinate 195,844,394, forward strand.
ACCCAAAGACCCAGGGGGAAAAAAGGGATTTAATCCCCCCCCCCCTCCCTTTGTAACGGGAACAGGCTTCAGGGAATCTGCAACAATTTGGTGTCAGTGGAGTGGGATTTGAACCCTAAAAAATTTTTTTGGACAAATTGGTCACAGCAAATTGCTGTCTGGGATTGTGAGATAATTGGACTTAGTGTGCGCTTCACGGGCTCGAAATTATGAGTGGACGAAATTTTGTTCTTTTAAAATCCAAATTATATTCGTACCATGGCTGGCCAAGGCGGTCAAATGCCGGTGGAGGTAGAAGAAGAGGAATTGATGACCCAGGACACACAGGAGGAGTTGGTAGACGAAGGGAAAATTGATGAGGGTGCGGTAGCTGGCGAAGAAAATGGCGGCGCCTCGCACGTGGCGGCGGGAGCAGCGACCGCGGTGCCAGCGGGTTTGGACCTGTAGTCACTCATAGCTCAATTCATGGCATCCATGAAAATGGAGAGGGGACAAATTAAGAAGGGAAATAAAGGACGAACTTCGGGGAATAAATAATAACATGAATAAAATGATTGGGAAAATGGACACCCGAGGGGAGACATTTTAAAAAATGGGGGAGGACATTGGACGCAGGTTGAGCGGGAAGGTCGCGGTGGTATGCGACGAGGTGACAGTGTGGGGAACGCATGGGGAGCGAGGTAGAGCAGAGGAGAGCCAGGTTTACCGGCGCTATGGGAGTCGCGATGCGGGGTGTAGAGGAGCCGGCGATCGTAGCATTGGAAAATAAAATTTTGGGGGCGCCTGCGCGGGTTGAGTTGGAAAAGAAAATTTTATGGGTGTCGGCGATCTCCGAGGAAAAAGAAACAATTGGGGCCGAAGAGACGGTAGAATCGAGGAGCAAATCGTGGGAGAAAGAAATGGAATGCGCACAAAGTTCGTATTTGCACCGTGATTCCGGGCTTGCTAACTCGATGGAAAGTTTGCAGGTGCAGCCGGGGAAGGAGGTCCCCGAGGTGAGTTGCGAAAATGGCGCGAATGTGTTTGGCGCGAACGGGTTTTCGGCACGCTTGGGAGAAATGCGAGACCCGGGCGTTCGCGATGGGCCCATTGTGTGGTGTACGAGGGCGACTGATACAGAGTGTGAGAGAGAGTCCGTACCCGAGTGCGTGGAGAGCGAGTGTGTTACGGAGTGTGTAACGGAAAAGTGTGCACCGGAGTGTGCAGGAAAAGAGTGTGTTACGGAGTGTGTAACGGAAAAGTGTGCACCGGAGTGTGCAGGAAAAGAGGGTGTTACGGAATGTGTACGAGAAGAGTGCGTGGAGAAAGAGTGTGCACCAGGGTGTGCGATGATGGGGTGCGTGAAAGTTGCGAGTGCGCCTGGGTGGTATGCACCAGAGTGTGCAATTACAGAGTGTGAGTGAGAATGCACAACGAAGTGTGTGGGGGGCGCGTGTGCACCTGGTTGTGCGCTAAAGGAGTGTGTGAAGGAAAAGTTCACACCTGAGGGTGTAAAAAAAAGAGTGTGTGGAAGGCGTGGGGGCACCTGGGTGTGCGAGTGCCGAGTGGGTCATGAGTGGTGGTGGTGAGGGCGCGGCTCAAGCGTCGACACCGACCGGGGGGGGGGGGTAGCGCCTAGCGGGACGGATAGCAGACGCGAGCCCCCGGTGAGTTGTGTGCTGCAGGGACCGGAGGGAATCCGTGCTGCGTCGGTCTCACAAGAACCGGCATGCATGATTCGTACTGGCCCCCGCACTGTATGGTTGGTGCCGTGCCGTGGCGGCAAAGGCAATTGGCGAGGTTCAAGGGGAGGTAGGAGTTTTCGGAGCCACGCACCTTGTCGGGTGCGGTGCTCCGACCGTGGCCGGTTGGGTCACCATGCGTGGGACCGCGAGGCCCCGTGCAGGGATGGAGCCCGGCACCTCAGCCCATCCATACCTCCCCCCTTGGATCGAAAATGCCGGACGGACACCACATACAGGCGACCAACCACCCGAATGGATCGCTCGGCCCTTCGAGGCCGAGCCGTGACAACGAACATCCACATGGAGAGGCTCGAGTGTAGTGGACTGATGAGAGTAGTGTACCCCACGTGGGGGAATGGTGGTGTCCCCATTCCTCACACGACGGGGCCCATGAGCACTAGTTTAAGGGGGGTGGCAGTGATAGGCACATGGGGGTGACAGCAGTGGTTGCCTCCATGGAGCACCGAAGCTAGCCGAGGGAAGGCTAGGATAATGTTAGGGATTTAGAAGACTGTAGGGACACTATTTAAGTAGGACACCTGTACTGAAGAGGGGACGTAGGTAGCTAAGGTGGATGATAAAGATCAGGGAGTGCATAGTGTAAAGGGACGACGGGGGAAGCACGAGTCATAGGGGAAGTAGTCAGCTAGATGATGCTGTGTGTTTGAGAATAAACGGAATTGTGTGGGTGAGAAAAAGTGGAATTGTGTTGGAGGTGTGTGAGCACAAGAGGTGTGCAAGATGTTTGGTGTGTGAAAGTAGTGGTGTGCAAGATATTTGGTGTGTGGAAATAAGTAGTGTGGAATGCTTGGTGTGGAATAAAAGGTGTGGAATGCATGGTGCGAAGGAGTGAATGGGGGGAGGTGGAACCCATTAATGAAAGCCCAGGGTGCGTCGTGTAAAGCCAGGTCGAGGGCATAGGTAAATTGTATGGATATTGACACCTGTGGTACAGGTAGTAGCAAGTAGTGCTTTGGAGGGTGCGTGAGTCAGTGACATGGCTGGGCGTGTGGCTTAATTGGTGTGCATAGTTATTGAGGCACTCCGCCGCTGGTAGTTTGTAGGCCAGGTGAGGCCTCAGGTAGGCTCTGGGAGCCAGTTAGTTGTAGTGTTGAGTGGGGCCCGAGGATCCCAGGAGAGGCCCGGGTTTCCCGTTGCCAAAGTGGGCACAGAGGGGGGTAAGCAGCCAGGGGAGGGCCTTCCCCAGTTAGGTAGTCGCGAGGAGCAGGTAAGCTCGGGTGGCGGCTTCAGTGGCGGAGGTGCGCAGGTAGTTGGCCCTGCTGGTAGGGCCACACGACCCAGCCCCGAAATTGTGCGAGGGCACAGAGAGAAAATTTGCAGGAATGAGACCCAAATTCAAAAAGCACCACAGAGTGGGCAATGGGAATTCGGGTTCTTAGAACCACATAGTTTAAAGAGGCCGATTGGCAGGGTACGACCCCGGGTAGTTTAAATGAGTAAATGTTATTAGAGTAGTAAGGAAGAGAAATCCCTTCGCACCATCCACAGCCAGTCACCAAGGAGGACGAGCTCCACACCGAGGCTCTGTGAACTGTTTGGACATGAGACGCATCACGACGTAATGTGACATTGTGTTTGTTCCATCCCTTCCTTCCTGGGAGGGATTGGGAGACGAATTTGGAATTAGAGGGGGATATGGGAGACAAGACGTAGTGATGGATTGTAAATACAAGGGTGTTAGGGAAGTGTAGCCAATGGTGGGGGTACGGACGGTTAGGGACGAGCCTGCTCTGCTCGCTCTTCCGCGTCCCTCGTGCCACACCGCCTTGTTTTCTATGTGCCACTGTGTGCTTTCCGCTTTGCTTGTTGTGCCTTGTCTTCCCCCACCCCAGGACCATTTTGGAGGCCCAACTGCACTGTGCAGCACCATCGAACTGTGCAGCATCCCTTCTGCACCTTACTGCCCTGTCTTTGCTACAATTGTGCAGCTGAACTATGCAGCACCTTGCTTTCATGTCCTTTTACTGCACATTTGCTGCACATGTGCAGGACTTTGCTGCCACACCCCACTTTGCTGCACCTTGTTACACTCACACTTATGGACGACAAGCCTTGTGGCCTTGCACCTCTGCTGTGCAGCATTTTGCTGCAAAATCATCTTGCACTTCGGACCACTTGCTTGAGTGGCACTGATGCCACGCAGTCGGACCACGTGAGAACGGCCCTGTTGGCCAATGAAAAAATAAATAAAAGCATTTTTGTGCATTTTATTATTGTGTGCAAGGCATAAGAAAATGTGCAAGTTTAGATGGCCTTGAAGTTTCAAATGGCCTGTATGCCGGTCAAGGGGCCAGCCGGTTTTATAGACGCACACGGAAGAAGCAAGAAGCAAGTGTTACGTGCTCCTCCCCGACCCCCTGGCCACGGTGTACCTCCGAGCCCCGAGAGGAGTCACGGCAGAAAAATGTGTTATTCTGTATGTCAAAGATCAATGGTGAAGCGACACTAATTGTTACTCACAAACAAATATTGTATTAAGATCACACAAGAATAACCACACAACAATAATATGAATCAAAAGTTAAAGTACAATCAATATTCTATGATGGTACCATCAGTGTTATGATATATAACTCACTGTGCTCCAAGTGAGTGAAACCAGAACATCCCCAATGTCTCTTATTCCCGGCTCCAAGCCACAGTTGATTCGCTCCAGCGATCGCTAGAACGAGGTCCAATCGAAACCAGAATCCCGTGCGGATGGCAAGAACAGTCACCCAGCCGAAGCCGTACAAAGGCCCTCAAGGCGACTGGGAAATCCAAAGGCACCCTACAGGCGACTGAGAGATCACAACCTCGGGTATGGATGAATTCGCCTTCAAAAAGCCACGTCACACACACGCCCCAGATCGACGTCTGAATGCGGTGAAAATGTTCGAAAAGAAACGAAACCGCGAGCGAAGCACAAGTCCTGCGCGAGTCAAAATGGCCGATGGCCCGGTCTCGTGGCGCACCAGCACGGCGATGATTCTCTCCTGAATCGATAGCAAAACCCTGACACACAGGTTAATCGGTCACAGCGATGACAACTCGGGATTCCTTTCCCGGAAACCCGAAAGTTCGCTGGTGACTCTTGCTCGCCAACGTTCGCTTCAGAACCCGGAGCAACTCGGCTTTCTTGTCTGACCTCTCTCGCTCCGCCCTCTTTCTTCTCCTTCCGCTTCATCACGTCCGGTTCCTGTTTCATTTTAAAACATTCCTTTTACCTTTTGACAATAATAATTGCTATTTCCCTCAAACAACAATAATAATAATACATGGAACCAGAAATGTCTCAAGTGGATGAAAGCCACCACAATGGAAGTGATGAATCCATAACACTTCCACCCCTCAAGAAAGAAAGTTTGAACATAGTGAAAACTCTCTTTGCAGGCAAAACTCTTCCAACAAACAAAAGTAAACTCACACCCAAATCATCAATTCCTGTGAGCCAATAATCAATATTTCCCAAAAATAAAGCAGCAAAACTTCAAACAACCTACAGAGAATTCCAAAGTTAGTTCACTCTGGACAAATCATCAGCAACGACATTGTCCCTGCCCTTTACATGCTCAATTTCCCAGTTGAACTCCTGCAAAGCCAAACTCCATCTCATAAACCTCAAGTTTTCCATTTTTTTTGAATGAAGGTTAAAGGGGGTGTGATCAAAATTCCAAAGTCAAGCAAATCTATAGCACTTTTTTAGGGAGGCCGAGCTGAGAGCCAGGTTTCATGGTGGTTGGGTGGTGAGGCCTGGAAGCATTCACTACATGGACGCCTTTAGGAATGTGGAGTTCACAGTTAATCCGTGTAGGAATCTTGGCTCGGCTTCTCCGCAGCATTCAGTGCTTCAAACTCTTCCTAACTTTCATAATAATCATGGTTGGAACGCTTGTCGCTGTAGTCACGTGAATAGCGGTCTCCTTCTCGGCCACTACCCTGATAATCATCCCTTTGGGAGCTGCCGTAACTCTGGGAGCCATAGCCACCCCTGAAACTACCTCCACGTTTTCCTGCTCTGTAGCCCCCTCGACACCCATGGCCTGCCTTCTCTACTGTTATGGTCCGACCATCCAAATCCTTGCCATCCAAATCCTTTCCTGCATCTTTGGCGTCCTTTGTGTTTTCAAATGTGACAAAGCCAAACCCTCTTGACTTTTGCGTCTCCCTGTCTTTTATCAGCAGCACTTCCAAGAGCGGTCCATATTTGCTGAAGACAGAGTCCAGAACAACTTCCCTTGTTTTGAAGTTCAGTCCACCTACAAAGAGCTTGCCAACATTGCCTCCATCCATGACTTGTGTGTGCTGACTCTTAGGTTTTAGGTACCTGACAAGACGTGCCGGTGCAAAGCGTGACGTCTGTACCTTCCTCTTCTCTTCAGAGCGCTTCCTACCCATAGCACGAGACGTGGCACAGGATGGAAAGATACCCGGAATCTTCTGCTCTAACTGTGCAGTGTTCTTTTTCATGCTAGGCTTTTCAACAAACATCGGGTTACCAGAAACTTGACCACCAGCCAAATCATTCCCGATAACAAAAGATATTCCCTCTATAGGTGGAGTGGCTTGTACCCCTACGGTGACCGGTCCTGACACCAAATCAGACTTCAAATGAATGACATGAAGTGGGGCTTTAACATAGCCACCAAGTCCCTGTAAAAGAACACTGACACCAGTTGCCGTCTTCTCTGACAATGGCAAAATGCCCTCAAGCATCAAAGATTGATGTGCTCCTGTGTCCCTCAATACCCTAACAGGTCTTTGGTTAGTCAAGTTTCCATCCAGGGACACAAACCCCTCTGAAATAAAAGGTTTGTAACCCTCTTGAGCAAGGTTGTTCTGTGATGCCGTAACTTTGTCATGGGAACCTTCACAAGGCACTGTCCTCCAAGGACGATTTCTCACATTTGCCAATGCATTCGGAGTTGTACTAGTCTGACTCCGCTCCTGATTTTTCCTTTCCAGGGCATAACATTGGGACATCAAGTGTCCAGGTTTCTTGCAAAAAGCGCAAGTAGGCCCGGAGGAGAAACTCGTGGTCTGCCTCGAGCCCCCCGGAAGATAAGTCTGTCTTGGAACTGTAGTCTTATGATCCCTAAAAGTGGCGGTATCAGAGTTGTCCTCATAGTCATCTCTAGGTCGCCTCCAAGAATCTTCGTTCTCTGCACCGGATGTATCATAACTCCCCTGGCGAACTCTAGGTGGGAAGTTAGGTTTGTGTAACCCCATCCTGTGTGTCAAGGCATAGTCATCTGCCATGGTTGCTGCCTCATACAACTCTGGGACCTTCTTTTCCTCCAGACGTACTTTAATGTCCTCGTGGACACACTGTTTGAATTCCTCCACCAAGATCAATTGTCGCAACAGTTTGAAGTCTTTCCCAACCCCTTTCGAATCACAACACCGATCAAACATGGTTTCTTTCATTCTGGCAAACTCCACATGGGTCTCACTCTCCCTCTTCCTGGCGTTCCGGAATTTTTGCCGGTAAGCTTCAGGGACCAATTCATCGGCCTTGAGAATAGTTTTCTTCACTATCTCATAATCTGCACATTGGTCAATCGGTAAAGCCGAAAATATATCTTGAGCTTTACCCACCAGAACACTTTGCACTAACATCGTCCAGGACTCCACAGGCCATTTTAGCATTTGAGCCACTTTCTCAAAATGTAAAAAAAACTTGGCTACCTCTTTTTCATTGAAGGGTGAAACCAGCCTCACATGTTTACCAACATCCCAGGCGTTCTGACTAGTTGTCGAACCAGCCGGCATGGATGCTACCTCTCCCCGTTCTTTCATCACATTCAGCTCTTTGAGTCTAATTTCCTGCTGAAGTGCCATTTCACGGTACTTTAACTCCCTGTCGGCTTTTCTCTCCTCTGCTTCGAGTTCCCTTGCAGCTCTCCTTTCCTCTGCTCTTTCCCCTGCTCTTCTTTCTTCTTCAGCACTCCTTTCCTCTGCTCTTCTCTCCTCTGCTTTCCTTTCCTCTGCTTTTACTCTTTCCTGGCTTTGCAGTTGCATCTCCATTTTCCGGAGCTCCACATTTTCTTTTTCCTCGGGTAACCAATCCAAGGCTACCTCTGTCCATGTTCCTTGTCCCACCAGAGATTCTACCACCAATGTCTGCATCTCTGCTTTCTTCATATTGACTCGGACCTCCAAGTTAAAATGTCTGGCCAATATCAAGAGTTCCAATTTTTTTAATGCTAGGAACTGTGCCTCATTAGGGGACGCCGCAAACTTTTCTGCGTCAAACACCATGGTGACTATTAGTTAGCACCTGTTAATCTTCACACAAAAATTTCCATATTTTTTGAAAGATTTGGGAATGTTAGAAAAATTCCAAATTTGGGAATTCTGGGAATGTTAGGGAATTCAAAACACAGACGAATGTTATTAGGGAATTTAATCCCGGACGAAGACACAATTTCGAGCCCCCGAGTCAATTGGACGAGCCCCCAATTTCTGTTACGTGCTCCTCCCCGACACCCTGGCCACGGTGTACCTCCGAGCCCCGAGAGGAGTCACGGCAGAAAAATGTGTTATTCTGTATGTCAAAGATCAATGGTGAAGCCACACCAATTGTTACTCACAAACAAATATTGTATTAAGATCACACAAGAATAACCATACAACAATAATATGAATCAAAAGTTAAAGTGCAATCAATATTATATGATGGTACCATCAGTGTTATAATATATTTCTCACTGTGCTCCAATTGAGTGAAACCAGAACATTCCCAATGTCTCTTATTCCCGGCTCCAAGCCACAGTTGATTCGCTCCAGCAATCGCTAGAACGAGGTCCAATCGAAACCAGAATCCCGTGCGGATGGCAAGAATAGTCACCCAGCCGAAGCTGTACAAAGGCGCCCTCAAGGCGACTGGGAAATCCAAAGGCACCTTACAGGCGACTGAGAGATCACACCCTCGGGTATGGACGAATTAGCCTTCAAAAAGCCACGTCACACACACGCCCCAGATCGACGTCTGAATGTGGTGAAAATGTTCGAAAAGAAACGAAACCGCGAGCGAAGCACAAGTCCTGCGCAAGTCAAAATGGCCGACGGCCCGGTCTCGTGGTGCACCAGCACGGCAATGATTCTCTCCTGAATCGATAGCAAAACCTGACACGCATGTTAATCGGTCACAGCGATGACAACTCGAATTTCCTTTCCTGGAAACCCGAAAGTTCGCTAGTGACTCTTGCTCGCCAACGTTCGCTTCAGAACCCGGAGCAACTCGGCTTTCTTGTCCGACCGCTCTCGCTCCGCCCTCTTTCTTCTCCCTCCGCTTCATTGACGTCCAGTTCCTGTTTCATTTTAAAACATTCCTTTTACCTTTTGACAATAATAATTGCTATTTCCCTCAAACAACAATAATAATAATAATACATGGAACCAGAAATGTCTCAAATGGATGAAAGCCACCACAACGGAAGTGATAAATCCGTAACACAAGATGCAAGAAGCAAGCAGCAAGTGCCATTTATGAGTGTGGTTTTGCTGTGTTTTCTCTCCCCTCCAATCTTCTCTTCCAAAAAGAACAGGTCCTGGGTCATAGAATTGTAAATAAAGTTACGTTTTGTGCTTGTAAATATAAGAATGCTGCCCACCAGCTATGTGTTTAGTTTGAAAATTCCAGAAATAATCGGGTAGTTGTGGGTGTGAAACCGTTATATTAGGTAGCTGCTCAACGCAATAGGAGGGACATATTTAGTGTTAAAACTGTCACACACACGGGTCAGAGTAAATGCTAGGGGGAACCACACCTATGTGTCACATTTAAAAGTAAGGTTAATTTTGCATGTCCGGCTCTACCAGTCGTTCCAGTGGTGGTTTCGACTCGGGACGATTCTGACGAGAGAGGGGTGTAGTGTTGCGGTTTTGAAATAAAGGTTAATTCCCCCTCTTAGTTAGTTACACCACAACATGTAGCCTCGCGATAGTTCAGTTATTTCTTAGTGAATGTAAGCATAGTCCTTTCCTGTGTTTAGTTTTGCATTGAGTTGGCCAGTGAGATTAGGTGTTCTCTTGGCGCTTTGCTTTGATAATTTTGGTTTGGCACTGGGATGCCACGCAGCAGGCCTGGGCAAGTCTACCATGGCCGAAGGGACGAGCTGCAGGGGGAGTGGCCGGTAAGCATGAGCCGCCAATCAGGGCTCGAGGGGAGTGGCTTACCACTGCGGCAGGAGGCGGGGCTTGGAACATTCGGGTAAGATCGGGGAGGTGCCATATAAGGTCCTGCCCCGAGCAGATTAGAACAAGAAGAGAACGAACGGCATGAGAAGGCAGAAGGCAGACAAGAATGCGAGTGGAGCTGCAGAAAGAATTGAATTGCCGATTGTACACGAACTTTCCGCCATTCCCCGTGCTCTGCGCTGTATTAATTGCGCGCTCGAGAGGACGACCCTCACCGGGCCACAGACGCGCGATTTTCCTCCTGCCTGCCTTTGTCTGCATATGCGCCGCGAGGATTTCCTCCTGCCTGCCTTCGCCTGGATACGTGCCGTGAACATCGGAGAGCCACACTGGGCGAGCTACCCCGGGGTGACTGATGGGGAAGCGCGTGTGGAAATGTAACTCATTGATTGGGACTAGTAACGAAGCAGATAGACGATTTCGTAAATGAGTGTCAGGAATGTGCACGAACATGGTAATCCCTTGTCCACCTGGTCACAGCCCCAGGCTGGAGCACCCCCCTATTGTTTGGTAAATGGAACTCGCAGCAGGAGGGGAGCGAGCTGGTGCCAGTGAGGCGACCGAGTAGAAGCAGCGGAGAAGGGATTACGATTTCAGCGCACAGGGGATTAACTGAAGCTTGCCCATATAAACAGAAGAGACTTGGAGTCAAAGAGCACTCATCATCAGAACCTCTGCCCGACGGGAGGAAGGAGGACGGGAATGGCGGAGGAACATCGGCCGAACAAGAAGGACCATGCGGATAGAGTGACCTGGTCCATTGAGTTAAACGGTAGTTATTTGGTATTGGAATGAAAGTGAACAACCAGTTAATAAAGTCATGACCTTTTGTAAAACCTGTTTCCGACCATTGGCGTCGAGTCTCACCACCACTTCCCCGACAATCTGGAGGCACCGCTGGATTTCGAGTGGACGTCGCCAAGGTAAGCATGGCGTCTTGGGGATGGTCCATTATGAAATACGAATTCTGAACATGGTGGAGGATGTGTGTGTGGGGCTTGCATTCCATAGGTAATCCAAGGAGTGTAAACGTATTTTTGTCACGACCGTCCGAGGTAAAAGTCACGGATGGAACGTTTTAAATGATTCTATTATTCGTGTGCTTGCGAGGATACGTACGTTATACGCTGGGTGTGAAGAGCCTTACTCTGGTCTGCGGGCAAATCGGCTCATGAAGTGCACCATGAGGCGATTTGTTTGCCGGTTCGGTAAGGTTCGGTAAGGTCCGTACACGTGTACAATCGTGTACACCCGTTTTAAATAAATAAATAAATAATTTTTTTTCAGTTTTCCCGCCATGTCTAAAACTCGTTTGATTACAATATAAATTAATGACAGACAACGCCATCTCATGCCGGTCCAGAATTATTGTGAAAGATGGCGATTGGATGAAAATTGCATACCGACACTCCCTCACTGTCCCTCATTGTCCCTCATTTCCATTTCGGTTACCTGTCTCTTGCTCCCGCTCCTTCTCCCTCCCCTCCCTCTAGTTCCCATTGGCGGACGTTTTGCGAGAAGCAAAGCGTTTTGCAGGAAGCTTCCAGGAAGCTTCCAGGAAGCAAAGCCAGGGCTGTTGTTTTTTTCGTGTTTTTCCTCTGCTCCCTGTGACTGATATATAAATCCCATTCAAAAGTCAAGTGAATCGGATGAAAATTAAGGATTTTTTGAAATTGTTGTTGACTTTGGGCTATGTTGAATAAAAAGTTGTAGATTGCACTAATTGACTGATATATAAATCCCATTCAAAAGTCAAGTGAATCGGATGAAAATTAAGGATTTTTTGAAATTGTTGTTGACTTTGGGCTATGTTGAATAAAAAGTTGTAGATTGAACTAATTGACTGATATATAAATCCCATTCAAAAGTCAAGTGCATTGGATGAAAATTAAGGATTTTTGAAATTGTTGTTGACTTTTGGCCTATGTTGAATAAAATAGTTGCGGGTTGAACTAATTGACTGATATATAAATCCCATTCAAAAGTCAAGTGAATCGGATGAAAATTAAGGATTTTTTGAAATTGTTGTTGACTTTGGGCTATGTTGAATAAAAAGTTGTAGATTGAACTAATTGACTGATATATAAATCCCATTCAAAAGTCAAGTGAATTGGATGAAAATTAAGGATTTTTGAAATTGTTGTTGACTTTTGGCCTATGTTGAATAAAATAGTTGCGGGTTGAACTAATTGACTGATATATAAATCCCATTCAAAAGTCAAGTGAATCGGATGAAAATTAAGGATTTTTGAAATTGTTGTTGACTTTGGGCTATGTTGAATAAAAAGTTGTAGATTGAACTAATTGACTGATATATAAATCCCATTCAAAAGTCAAGTGAATCGGATGAAAATTAAGGATTTTTTGAAATTGTTGTTGACTTTGGGCTATGTTGAATAAAAAGTTGTAGATTGCACTAATTGACTGATATATAAATCCCATTCAAAAGTCAAGTGAATCGGATGAAAATTAAGGATTTTTTGAAATTGTTGTTGACTTTGGGCTATGTTGAATAAAAAGTTGTAGATTGCACTAAATTGACTGATATATAAATCCCATTCAAAAGTCAAGTGAATCGGATGAAAATTAAGGATTTTTGAAATTGTTGTTGACTTTTGGCCTATGTTGAATAAAATAGTTGCGGGTTGAACTAATTGACTGATATATAAATCCCATTCAAAAGTCAAGTGAATCGGATGAAAATTAAGGATTTTTGAAATTGTTGTTGACTTTGGGCTATGTTGAATAAAAAGTTGTAGATTGAACTAATTGACTGATATATAAATCCCATTCAAAAGTCAAGTGAATCGGATGAAAATTAAGGATTTTTGAAATTGTTGTTGACTTTGGGCTATGTTGAATAAAAAGTTGTAGATTGAACTAATTGACTGATATATAAATCCCATTCAAAAGTCAAGTGAATCGGATGAAAATTAAGGATTTTTTGAAATTGTTGTTGACTTTGGGCTATGTTGAATAAAAAGTTGTAGATTGCACTAAATTGACTGATATATAAATCCCATTGAAAAGTCAAGTGAATCGGATGAAAATTAAGGATTTTTGAAATTGTTGTTGACTTTTGGCCTATGTTGAATAAAATAGTTGCGGGTTGAACTAATTGACTGATATATAAATCCCATTCAAAAGTCAAGTGAATCGGATGAAAATTAAGGATTTTTTGAAATTGTTGTTGACTTTGGGCTATGTTGAATAAAAAGTTGTAGATTGCACTAATTGACTGATATATAAATCCCATTCAAAAGTCAAGTGAATCGGATGAAAATTAAGGATTTTTTGAAATTGTTGTTGACTTTGGGCTATGTTGAATAAAAAGTTGTAGATTGCACTAAATTGACTGATATATAAATCCCATTCAAAAGTCAAGTGAATCGGATGAAAATTAAGGATGTTTTGAAATTGTTGTTGACTTTTGGCCTATGTTGAATAAAATAGTTGTGGGTTGAATTAATTGACTGATATATAAATCCCATTCAAAAGTCAAGTGAATCGGATGAAAATTAAGGATTTTTTGAAATTGTTGTTGACTTTGGGCTATGTTGAATAAAAAGTTGTAGATTGCACTAAATTGACTGATATATAAATCCCATTCAAAAGTCAAGTGAATCGGATGAAAATTAAGGATGTTTTGAAATTGTTGTTGACTTTTGGCCTATGTTGAATAAAATAGTTGTGGGTTGAATTAGTTGACTGATATATAAATCCCATTCAAAAGTCAAGGGAATCGGATGAAAATTAAGGATTTTTGAAATTGTTGTTGACTTTTGGGCTATGTTGAATAAAATAGTTGTTGATTGAATTAGTTGACGGATATATAAATCCCATTCGAATTGTAAAAATTGTGGTAACGTTTCTTTGTAACTTTGTAACTTTGTAAAGTTGTAACTTTGTAAAGTTTCAACAAAAGTTGTTGTAAAGTTGTAAAGTAAAGTTTGCAACATTGAAATAATGTTGTTGTAAAACGTTTCCACAACGTCGCCACAACGTTTCACTTTCGTTGTTGCAGCGTTTTGCTCCAACGTTTTGGGAACATTCAAATGTTGGGTTTTGCTAATGTTTCCACAACGTTGTTTCAACGTTTTTTTCACATTACTTTCCTGCAACATTGAAATAATGTTGTTGTAAAACGTTTCCACAACGTCGCTACAATGTTTCACTTTCGTTGTTTCAACGTTTTGCTCCAACGTTTTGGGAACATTCAAATGTTGGGTTTTGCTAATGTTTCCACAACGTCGCCACAACGTTTCACTTTCGTTGTTGCAACGTTTTGCTCCAACGTTTTGGGAACATTCAAATGTTGGGTTTTGCTAACGTTTCCACAACGTCGCCACAACGTTTCACTTTCGTTGTTGCAACGTTTTGCTCCAACGTTTTGGGAACATTCAAATGTTGGGTTTTGCTAACGTTTCCACAACGTCGCCACAACGTTTCACTTTCGTTGTTGCAACGTTTTGCTCCAACGTTTTGGGAACATTCAAATGTTGGGTTTTGCTAACGTTTCCACAACGTCGCCACAACGTTTCACTTTCGTTGTTGCAACGTTTTGCTCCAACGTTTTGGGAACATTCAAATGTTGGGTTTTGCTAACGTTTCCACAACGTCGCTACAACGTTTCACTTTCGTTGTTGCAACGTTTTGCTCCAACGTTTTGGGGACACTCAAATGTTAAGTAAATCGGATAAGAATTCACGAGTTATTTAATTATTAGCGATTAATGAAGTACTTATTTAATTAATTACATTTCTTATTACATTACAGTAATTACATTACAGTAATTACCTGAGGTAATTACAGTAATTACAGTTCCGGTAATTACAGTAATTACAGTAATCATTACAGTAATTGCAGTAATCTTATTACAGTAATTACATTACATTAACTCAGGCACCTTTTGAGTAAGGAAGCTGATATTTGGACATGACACTGACCAAGTGATGTGGCTGTCAAGGAAAATTTTGATTTATTGATTAATCATTTAATAAATTAACTCGTTGATTTATAAATGACTTATTTAATTAAAATTCCTCAGAGATACATCTTCGGATGAAATACTTGCAGATTGGTTATGCTATGAGCCAATTGATTAAGGAAAATATTTTGTGATGGCCATATTGGCAATTTCGTGGCCATATTCGTGGCAACTCAGTTAGTGCCACTGCACCTTTAAAATGCATCCCTGCGTTCATTTTTCGATCGATTGAGTTGAAATTTTGAACAATCGGATCTGGACTGTCGTTGTTAACGACTCTAGCACGCACTCGTCCAATCAGGATGGAGCGGTATGGTCCCCGGATCATCACTGCCCGCAGTTTTAATTAGTTTTACTTTTTCTCTTGGTCATATAATTTTGAAGACATGCATGTCATGATATAGGAAATGTTTGTTCTGTTGAACGGAATAAATGTTGTTTATTTGTGTGGGTGTGTATTTTTTGTGTATTTTGTATATATTTTCACGGCTAATTCCAGTTAACATCCTGCAAAATTTGCTCGTTTTTCTGGCCGAGTCGAAATTGCATTGAGTTCCTATGGCATGCGCCATTAAAAGCGCTGTGTAATGGTTGAGCTCCCTTTATTTCGTTTTGGTCATGCGGATGAGCAGACAAAGTGACGAATGCTGCGGCTGGAGCAGTAGAAGCGATGTTTTTAATTGAAACGATTTAATGAGTAATAAACGTGGGAGGGGGCAACACCACGCATACCTCTTTTAAGGTGTGTATAAACCCTTGAATATTTCAGCAATCAATACAATGCTGAAACAATGTAAGTTAATTTAATGAGTAATTTAATGAGTAATTTAATAAGTAATTTAATGAGTAATTTAATGAGTAATTTAATGAGTAATTTAATAAGTAATTTAATGAGTAATTTAATGAGTAATTTAATGAGTCATTTAATGAGTAATTTAATGAGTAATTTAATAAGTAATTTAATGAGTAATTTAATGAGTAATTTAATGAGTAATTTAATGAGTAATTTAATGAGTAATTTAATGAGTAATTTAATGAGGAATTTAATGAGGAATTAAAAGTGGGAGGGGGCAACACCACGCATACCTCTTTTAAGGTGTGTATAAACCCTGGAATAAACGTGGGAGGGGGCAACACCACGCATACCTCTTTTAAGGTGTGTATAAACCCTGGAATATTTCAGCAATCAATACGATGCTGAAATGATGTAATTTACTGTGTAAGATGGTCGACCTTGGGTTTGTTTGGGTTTTGTTGTTTATTTTTGTGGGTGTGTATTTTTGTGTATTTTGTATATATTTTCACGGCTAATTCCAGTTAACATCCTGCAAAATTTGCTCGTTTTTCTGGCCAAGTCGAAATTGCGTTGAGTTCCTATGGCATGCGCCATTAAAAGCGCTGTGTAATGGTTGAGCTCCCTTTATTTCGTTTGGTCACGCGGATGAGCAGACAAAATGACGAATGCTGCGGCTGGAGCAGTGGAAGCGATTTTAATTGTTCAATGATTATTCGATATTGTTATGACTTATTGTCAATAGGTATACTAAGTGGCCATGAGGTAGCCTGTTGCTATGTACAGTTTTATTCTATTGTTGATTATACCACATAGCTGTGGTGATAAAGGAAATGTTCGTTTTAAATAGATGATTATGATAGGACCATGACTATAAAATCATGATGATTATTATGAATGATATCATAGGGTTCAAATGCAGAATGATTGCATGAACTTGGGAAAGAACTTTCAAGCCCTATGGGATAAATTGGGTGTTACAAGCGATGAAGTTTCAAAATTTAGCATGATTGAAGGAATTTTACAGTCTTATTTCAGGAGTTTTACGAAATTTATATTGCCAAGAGATTTGGGTACTATTAAAAGAAAAATGATGAGATATTTTTCCCAAAGAACTTTAATATCTGCCATCCATTTTGGCGGTCTCACGAATGAAGGATGAGTTGCCTTTAGTGGTTGCAAAGAAAATTTGTGAAGACCGGGCAAAATGGAAAAATAGGTCAGATATGACCCTAGGACAGAACAGTGATTCGTCAATTGACATGAGGTATGAACCAGAGGTGACGACCGATGAGCTTCGATCTCAGTCAATAGATGGACCTGTCCTGACATCATTGGGGAAAGGGCTTATGCAAGCAGTCATCCAAAATGATTAATTTGATTTATTGATGAATATTGATAAATTAATTGAAATTGAATAATTGAATTGAACTGAATAAATTTATTTGAATAAATTTAACTGAATAAATTGAACTGAATAAATTGAATTGAATATATTGATTGTTTGATTGATGAAAATGCGATCTCAAGAAAGAAGCTTTGATATCTTTGTGAGATATTATCAATGTGAAGACAACCTTGGAAAATTGACCAAGGTGGTGAGTTATATATAGATATATATGTGCGGTTACCATTGTGTGATTTCCCCTTCGACAGAGCGGACACCTGAGGATTCACCTATTTCATACTGACCCTCTGGCTCATCTGCAAATACTGATCTGTGAGATTGGATTGTGCAAAAGCCACAGGTGAGAGAGATTCTCTGGAAATCACCGTTTGAACAGGTGGAGAGATCCTTCCTGGAGGTACGAGTGAAGCTTTAGAGGAACAAACTACAACACATCCAACGCTACTTTGATAAAAGGCAAAATGGGAAATGGAGCCTGCAAGAATACACAAGGACAACCAGAGATTCCACAAAAAGGTACTTGTACACATCATATGTACGACCGTTATGGTGCCGAAGCTATAAGGCAGGTCGAGAATTGGTATTTGTGGACAAAGGGACATGATGAGGAGTTTCCAAGAGATGGTACATTTGAGCGAAGTCGATTGGAAAGATTGGAACAAAGATTGAAAGCCAGGAAGAGACAGAATCTAATGGTAGACTGGCTTGCATTCCATCTTTGGGATGGTGAATCCAGACAACGGGAACAGCAAGAACGGATAATGGATCTAGAACTTAAAATAAAAAGGATACAGGATACAGTGGAGGAGACAAATGCACAACTGCCCTCGAAATTAGGAATGAAAGTGACAGTTGTCCCATCTGATTTCCAGTTGTCTCCCCAAAAAGGACGGTACAGAGAATTTTTTCGTGTTTCAGGAGATAACGAGAGATTGCAGTGGCAACTCAGGGATGTAGAGATGCAGCCCAGCAATACAAGTGCACAGGTGCACAGACCAGGCAACGACAGAAACCGGTGTTTCAAGTGTGGACGGATGGGACATTGGAAAAGAGGATGTCCGTATACCAAAAGGAAGACAAGTTCATAGGGTAAACCAAGATCAAGGGTACCAGTGCTGACCGATACCTCAGACAATGATTAGGCCTTCATTGCGACAAATCCCAAATGACAATTGGCCTCAACAAATTAGATTACTGGACAAACATGAATAACTGTCGATGATTCTTGGGTCTGAAAAGTTTTCGGAGCAAGAATTATTCATTTTTCTTTTGCTTATAAGCAAATTGATAATTAATTGATCAAATGCCGAAATTGGATCTTTTATGTTGGGCACAAAATTTTAAATTTACAAAGTTTGGAACAATTGCTTTGCAATTGTTTTGGCAAACCAAGTGACAAGAGTCACATCATGATCAGGTGGGAATTTCGGACTATTGTTCCACACGATTGATAGGTCAGTGGTCGACTGACATACAAATGGGTGGGTAGTCAAATTTGGATAAATTATTGTGGGAACTGAAAGGGTAATGTCAATGTGACGTCATAGGGGTTTTCTAAGAATAAACTTTTTGGTCCATTTGTGTATTAGCGCTTATAAAATTGAAGGACAAATTTTGAGAAATTGAAATAAAGTTGACACCCATCCGGATCTGTAAATAAGGGTTCCAACGCAAACAAATACGCATAATGCATGTGTGTGTGGGTATTTTGTGTGTCAATGTTAGTGTTTTTGTGTATCAATCTTACAAGATTGTTGACACCGACAGTGTGCCTTGTCTGGAAAATAGATAGTTCCATGGGGATGGGATCGCATATCGAGAGAATTCGTAAAAAAAAAAAAAAAATAGAAATATAATTTGATTATGAAAATTATCACTTTTGTCAAGGGAGATGGAGAATAAAGATTTGATTTGCTGAGTTATGAGCAGCTATTCATTAATAGTAAAAATTGGGAGTAATCTTGGGATTCCATTGTGATCGAATTTATATGAGAATCAAAGCTATTTATGGATATGAGCTTCATAAAAATGTGGGAGTACAAAATTAGCCAAATTTTGGAGAGGTCTTACACTGACTTCCCAGAGTACTCTGCTCATGGATTTTTATATATATAAACTTGAATTTAATCAGCATATAAATTGTGCTGTATGTATGGATGTGTTTTAGGCATAGATGATATGGGAAAATAGTAAAGAAAATTTTGCTGGTTTGAACTATTGTGGGTTTTCAGTTCTGGAGTTCAAACAAAGTCACTGGTTAACAGATGAGAAAGGATAGTAAATAAATTATTCGATGCTGGGCAAATTAAGTACGATATTACTAAGACTTATGAGAGCTATTGTTCTTCCTTACAGCAGTGGAAAATTATTGGAAAAAATTAGATCCAACATAATGAATCTATAAAAGAATGTGATAGGGATAATATCCTCAATTTGTACTAATTATTTGATTGTGGGTAAAGGAATTAATTTATCGTAGTGGATTGTTAACAGCAGCCTGAAAATGTCCTGAGAGTGTGCATCCATGTAATCAGAAATCCCAGATTTGTTTTTACAAACAACATTTTGGTAGAGGTCTTGTGTGGACGAGCACTTCCTTGGTAGATAAAAAAACGGTACTGCATGCTGGCAGCCACTTTTGCGGCCAGTTAGGCCAAACAAATTGAGAGGAAATTGTAGTTAAATACGTAAGTTACACATGGCTATTTGTAAAAAAGGAAATTTGTTGAGATGGGAAACATTTTTCGAAGGTTTATTAAAGTGTTATAATATGACATGTGGCAAGGCAAACTATTGGATGGGAAAATTAGATCTGGTTATAGAATAAATTTATTGACCCCTTGAAGTTAATTCCTCGAATCATTGTTTCACTGGCATTTTTTGTTCACATTGGAAATAGTTTGGTAGAGCTTTGGTTAAAACCTTTGGTTGCGGTATCTTGGAACGAATTGATAAACCATAGGAGATTGATAAGAATAGAAACAAATATGGACCCAAAATAGAAAGTTGGATTCATGCCTCTCATTGCAAGCAAGCACATGGGGCTAAGGTGGACGATCCCACAGAAAATGAGGCTGCACCTAGCAGCCCAGCAGAACATTCAGTGGCGGATAAATGATAGTCGTGATATACATTCATTTGAATTACATTTTAACACCCCTTGCATTGATAAACATTACATTTTCAACATGTGATATTCCTACTTGGGATAGTGACATTTATTTGCCTACATGACATACCATTATCTACTGATATTAGCGCAACATGAGGGATAATGTATCACAACTACACTCATGATTAGGGGATTTAGTTCGACCCCGGGAGATAGGGGGATCAGGGTAAGACAAATAATCTGATTTATGTTACATATTAAGGGATTGTCTTTATTTACCTTTTAGGAAGCTTGTTAGTTTGGTATACAATGTTGAATGTCATTGACATATAATTATGTCATAGGTATGAATATATACAAGGAGTAGCAGACTTGTTTGTTGGTTTAGTAGTTATATTGGCAATTGTTTTAGTGGTGGCTTGCTTGAAAGCCTTAGTGACGGTGTGTTTGAATAAGGTAACCAACAACACGATGATAACGCATGAAGTGACAAATGAGGAAAGAAATGTGGAACCAGAAAAGGAAGACTTTTATGGCGACATAAATACTGAGATTAAAAGATTAAATCAAGTGATGTTGCAAATGAATACAGTAGAATTAAGATAATGGCATAACGACAATGTTATGAGTTGTGTCAATTACAATATCAGTGAACTCATATCACCACGAGTGACACACTGTCACCAAAAAAAAAAAAAAAAAAAAGGGAAAAGAAAAAGTGGAGAGGAATTTTGGTAATAATACATTATGCTTAATTTGTTGGTTTGGGAAAATTGTTGTTGGGAATTAGATATTCCCGTTTGTGATTGTAATCATATACAATTTATTTTCTTAGAGTAGTGCTAAAATACCTGCATGAGTTAATTTTTGAACTATATTAACCTGAAAACAATTGTGGATGCTATTCTTAGTTTAGTAGTAAAATACATACCTGATTGAATATTATTTGTGTGACGCATATAAATGAATATAACTTTTTGTGTTAAGGAAAAACAACAAATTGTTGAATGTGAAACTGTCGGAAGATATACATGATTATGCTGATTTCATGGTAAGATGTACCCTATCTGATTCAGTGTGTGTGGAAAGCAGATTCAGATGTGACTGAGCATAAGGATAAGACGAGATCACATTTTGAAGGGAGTGCTAACGGAATTGGGAAGAAGTTCGAGAAAGAAAATTTGTGGCTAAAAAAAAATGAAGTTAATCGTGGCATACACCCTCTTTCTCAAAGAATGATGAAGACATTCTCCCGTGTAACTTGGAGATGAATGCTTACCTTCACCAAGGAAATTTATGTGACCATTTGCCTGGATCACACTGCAACATATGAAAGAAAGGCGATCACTTACTCTTGTTCGAAGGCTTCGAACATTCACCACATCAGAAGTTGCAGGACAACAACATTTTACCTGCAACCTCTGTGAAATGCGGGGACATATGTTATTACTTCACCAACGTCCGGGGAACCAGCATGGAGCTGCAAAAAACGGCTGTGCCCTTGTCACAACAGCTGTGCACGATTCTGCTGGTTGCTCTTGGTATGGACCATGAATGACCTGAACACCATGGTCCCAACATCATTGTGGATGCATCCGGCATCCCTGTTCCACATCTTGCTGGCCAATCAACATTACACCAACACTTGCTGCCCACTCATAATGAGGGAGGAGGCAAGTCGACTACAACTGGGCGAAGGCCTTGTTCAAGGAATCATTATGGTTCACAGCAAGAGTGGCAAGAATGCTACATGGAGAGCAGGGTCAGTCTATGACTCCGCAATGTTACCACAACAGCGAAATCCTACACGAAGTAGTGCAGGTGCTATGAAGACATTAGGAGAAAATGTTTCATACCTGGATTCAAACACAAGTGATCAGCCCTTCCTTTCAAACAAAGTCAACATTTGTGTGGAGGCAAACGTTTTTGCCAGATGGTGCAGATGCTTTACAAAACTTGAAAATGAAGTGAAATTGTTGTATCTTGGTGATGGTGAAGTGTTGTTTTGAAAAGATATTTGTGATGCAAAGGCAATAGATTGAACAATATGGAAGGAGTCAATGACCAACGAAATGTTTTTTGATTCTTGCAGGATGACGGTGTATGCCTAAGGGAATTTGATTACCAAAGTTATGGTTTGGATACTTGTAATGATGTTTACTTGCAGTGATTGATTATTTACTTATACTTGTATTGATGTTTACTTGCAGTGATTGATTGTTTACTTATATTGATGTTTAGATTAATGGTTAATATAAACAAAAACAAAAAGATGAGGGAATTGTGGAAATGTAACTCATTGATTGGGACTAGTGTTACATATTTATGTGAATGTATGTGGATTACCATTCAGGTCTTTGCTTATCCGTGTGTAGTATATTAAGGGTTGTTGTGATTGGAGGGTCAGGAGCCCTTCTGAACAAGTGGCCGGAAACGGAAGTGACCGGAAACGGAAGAGGAAAAGACACGAGGAAAAAAGGACGAGTATTCTTCTTCCTCGCCCCACACCGACGAAAGGTGGGATTGATTGAGCCGTGTGGAAAAGCGGCGTTCCGAAGCCCGCCTGGCGAGAGGAATCACCGGGACGTGTACCTGCCCGGTGGAGACGTCAAGTTGACGTGGGGCCGTGCATCGACCCCGCGTCTGGCACCGTTCCCAACACCGTCTAAAAAGACGTGTACGGGTCGCCCGTTGGGGCCTAACACGCCTGGCAAGCGGCGTGGGGCTTTTGGCTTGCTTTCCCGTCCCCGCGTCGCGTGGCCGCGAGGGGCTGTAGCCGGGGTGCCGGGTACGATACCTGCCCGGTGGAAACACGTCCACCCGGGGTTCGTTCAACCGCCTGAGTGCGGCGACGCCGACTATCATCTTGGTCAGGAGGGGCCCAGAGACATTGTGCGGGACCGAGACCAAAAGGGTGTCGTGAGTACTCACCGGGACACACGTATATAAGATGGCCATCTTACTCATAGGGAATTGATTGTGGCTGGGGAATTGTTGATGGTAGTGTATTGTTGATTGCTCGGGGAAAATCTCCGTGGTTGTGTCATTGAAATATTGTTGATGGTTGTGTATTGTTGATTGCTCGGGGAAAATCTCCGTGGTTGTGTCATTGAAATTGTATGGTATCATTACCATTGAAATATATCCTTGAACGTCAGTTGTCTCTTGGGTGAAATTCATATGGATTGCGTGGCGAAAGCGCATATATAATACAGCTTTCTGGCGAAGTTCCTCTCACGGTCCGGGGGTCACTGAGACCAGGTATTCACCGAGGGGACCACGTAACACTAGTAACGAAGCAGATAGACGATTTCGTAAATGAGTGTCAGGAATGTGCACGAACATGGTAATCTCTTGTCCACCTGGTCACAGCCCCAGGCTGGAGCACCCCCCTATTGTTTGGTAAATGGAACTCGCAGCAGGAGGGGAGCGAGCTGGTGCCAGTGAGGCGACCGAGTAGAAGCAGCGGAGAAGGGATTACGATTTCAGCGCACAGGGGATTAACTGAAGCTTGCCCATATAAACAGAAGAGACTTGGAGTCAAAGAGCACTCATCATCAGAACCTCTGCCCGACGGGAGGAAGGAGGACGGGAATGGCGGAGGAACATCGGCCGAACAAGAAGGACCATGCGGATAGAGTGACCTGGTCCATTGAGTTAAACGGTAGTTATTTGGTATTGGAATGAAAGTGAACAACCAGTTAATAAAGTCATGACCTTTTGTAAAACCTGTTTCCGACCATTGGCGTCTTGAGTCTCACCACCACTTCCCCGACACGCGCTTGGCACGCGAACTTCTCTTCATCCATCTCCCCATGTATGTGAGTGGGCCCATTTGTCTGGGGATAAGTTAAACTGATTAAGCTCTGCTCTGTGTCCCTTTCCTTTCCTTCTGGATCATTGTAAATAATAATAAATCGTGTCCTTCCTCTGATTTGACCGTCCTGGAACTTCCATCCATTGGCTTTGCATGGTACAAATAAAACCGCTCGAATCGGGTTCCAATAAAAGTAACAGCACGAGTCACGTGATACTCATTCCGCTCAGGCGGACTCGATTAAGCGTGGCTCGTGCGAGGCTCGATCCCCGCTTTTGTGGCAGCGTGGGTACCAAAGGTACGTGCGAATTTGTTCCGAAACCCTTTTTCACGTTTGTCCGGAAGTGGCGATTCGGTCTCGCGGACCCGAAGACCCAGGGGAAAAAAGGGGTTTAATCCCCTCCCCTTTGTGACGGAAACGGGCTTCAGGGAATCCGCAGCAATATACATATATATATATATATATGTATATATATATATATATATGTATATATATATATATATATATATATGTATATATATATATATATATGTATATATATACAGTGGTACCTCGGCTTACGAGTGCCCCAACGTACGAGTTTTTCGGGATACGAGCCGTCGCTCGGGCGGTTTGTTGCTTTGGGATACGAGCCGAGATCCGATGTACGAGCTCAAAAAATTTATTTTTTTGAATTTTCCGGTTGTGGCTTCCGGTTCCGGTCACGTGGTTATCTTGCCGTGAAAGCATCTCTGCTTGGATATAAAACACGCAATCGTCGAAATACATGAGCGAGGAATCTCCTTGCTCCAGCCGGTGACGTCATCGGCGGGGATCCCCGCCTCCAGAGTGGCTGGTCACGTGACCGCCAAAGCGTGTCGCGCGTGCGGGTATAATGAGCTACACCTGTGGATCACGTGACCACGGAAGCACGCCTCGCTTGAGAGGCATGGCTTTCGGTTTGCGTTTTGCTTTATAAGGCGCGATAAATGGGCTTTTGAGTGTTAGCGGTTCATGGCGTTGACGGTTCATGGCGGTTCATGGTTCATGACGGTTCATGACGGTTCATGACGGTTCATGGCGTTGACGGTCAAAAACCCATTACATCAATTTTACCAGGCACTGTACAGTAAGTACAGTGGACACCAAATGCACGGTGGAAGGCTAGAAGTAGAAGATCGTCCAAGACAAGTGAGAATAAGCCATACTTTGGAGGAGATGACGTCATCGCTGGTCCGATAACCAAAGATGTGGTATAAAAAACCAGGTGAGCTAACAATGCAGCAATGAAGGAATTCGGCCAAGGCACCGGCACACAACGACCTACCTACATCGAAAGACTCAATGCCAATGGTGACAGAAGCCAAGACGGCCGGCTTAAACACCGCCGAAAGACCACGGTGTACCAACCTACGATGCAGAACATCTTGCACTTAATATGATGACAACAGGTGCCATCCTCTGACGTACCATTACAGGTACAGGTACAGTACACGTGAGCACAGAGCAAAAGTTCACTGAAACTGAGATTAAGAAAAAAGAAAAAACACCTCGTGGTCCGTGCTCGATATCCGAGTTTCAATCTTTTCAAACACATGATGCTCTCGGTCACGGTATCTCCTGCGAGCTGCTTCTCCTTCAACCACACAAACAACAACTTCTCCATATCTTCATGGATAGAGGTCCGGAGCTTTGAAATAATCGTAACGCCCTTGGCTGGCGTTATAGCCTTTATGGACTCCTTCTGCTTCAAAATCGTACATATCGTAGAAGGAGTACGATCGTACTGCCTCGCCAAGTCGACAACACGCACACCTCACCTGGCATGCTCTTCTCCTCTGCTTAATAAAACCAGTTTATTTCTTTACATTCTCTTGTATTATGTACAGTATATACGAGGTCGTGCTTGTTTATACATTATTTGTTATTTATAAAGTACATTTTTGTTATTTAAAAGCACCTAACAAAAAAAATTGGTGTTTTTTTTTTGAGGCTGGAACGGATTAATAGCATTTCAATGCATTTGAATGGGAAAATTTGCTTTGACTTACGAGCGATTTGGCTTACGAGCTCCGTCACGGAACGGATTAAACTCGTAAGCCGAGGTACCACTGTATATATATATGTATATATATATATATATTATATATATATATATATATATATATATATATATATATATATATATATATATATATATATATATATATATATATATATATATATATATATGTAGCGGTTACCTTTTTGGGACATAATCCATGGGCACAGGCCAGTGGGGCTTTTGGTGGTGTGGGCGTGGCGTGGGCGTGGTTGTTGGTGCCACGCCCTCCGAAGCAGGGTTTTGGCGTTATAAAAGCTGTATGAGTTCCGGTCGTGATTTGAGTGCTGTTGGAATAAAGGCGCTATGAACAGCTGAGATGAGTCTCGTCCTCTCATCATCCGCAACTCCGACATTGGTGACCCCGTCTAGCTCTCGACGTTTTGGAGCTTCAAATGAACATGGCGAAAAGCGCAGTTTCGATTAAACTGCCGGAGTTTTGGGAAGGACAAGGACCGCAAGTACGAGACGCTAAAAGCGCTGCTGCTCATAACCGTCGAGCGCACTGAGGCCGAGCGCGCCCGCGAACTACTTTCTCTAACCGGGGCTGGGCGATTCCAAGCCGTCGGAGCCTATGGACGACATGTTGTCTCTCCTGGGCAGCCACCGACCATGTTTCCTCTTCAGGGAGCTGTTCCTGCAACAGCTGCCAGGAATGGTGCGGTCAGCCCTGGCTGGCTCAGCTGTTGAGGATTTACACGCCCTGGCCAGGGAAGCAGACAAGTATTTCGCCGCCAGACAGCAACGTGGTGTGGCCGCATGGGACACCGGCCCCGTCGAGCCTCCGCCGCTGGCGGACACCGTCGCGCTTCACTGAAGAGGGCCATGAGGACAGCAGCCTCGGGAGGCTCGTGAGGACCCTCAGCAGCCTCCCCCGAGGTCCGTGAGGAACCTCAGTAGCCTCGGGAGGCCCGTGAAGGACCTCAGCAGCCTCTCCCGAGGCCTGTGAGGAACCTCAGCAGCCTCGGGAGGCCCGTGAGGAACCTCAGCAGCCTCCCCCGAGGCCTTCACCAGCCCCCTCGGTTGGCTCAACCCCACGGCGGGCCCGTCCCCCGTCGGGTAAGTCCCCGGTTGGCCCGCCCACCGCCAAGCCGCTCACAGTCCCTGTTCGGGTCATCAGTCATTTCGGCCGGGTGGTTAAGGCCCCCCGAAAACTGACATTGCCCATGCGGGTGCATTCTGGGGGGGCGCATGTAGCAGTTACCTTATTGGGACATAATCCATGGGCATGGGCCAGTGGGGCTTTTGATGGTGTTGGCGTGGCATGCGCGCGGTTGTTGGAGCCATGCCCTCCGAAGAGGGTTTTGGCGTTATAAAAGCTTTATGAGTTCCGGTCGCGATTTGAGGGCTGTTGGAATAAAGGCGCTATGAACAGCTGAGATGTGTCTCATCCTCTCGTCATCCGCAACTCCTAGATATATATATTCCTGGATCCGCCCCTGATATCCACCCTGATCCACCCTGAAATTCGCCCTGAAATTCCTGGATTTCATCTGAAATTCACCTGAATTCGCCCTGATTCGGATCCGCCCTGAAATTCCTGGATCCGCCCCTGTGTTACGTGCTCCTCCCCGACTCCATGGTCACGGTGTACCTTCGAGCCCCGAGAGGAGTCATGGCAGAAAAATGTGTTATTCTGTACGTCAAAGATCAAGGGAGAAGCCACCCCAATTGTTACTCACAAACAAATATTGCATTAAGATCACACAAGAATAATAGTACAACAATAATAGTATTCAAAAGTACAATCAATATGTCCTATGATGGTACCATCAGTTTTGTAATATTTAACTCACTGCTCCAAGTGGGTGAAACACGAACATTCCCCAATGTCTCTTATTCCCGGCTTTGAGACGAAATTGATTCACTCCAGTGATCGCCAGAACGAGGTCCAACCGAGACCAGAATCCCATGCGGATGGCAAATACAGTCACACAGCCGAAGCTGCACAAAGGCGCCCTCAAGGCGCCTGGGAAATCCAAAGGCGCCCTTCAGGCGACTGAGAGATCACACCCTCTGGTATGGACGAATTAACCTTCAAAAAGCCACGTCACACACACGCCCCAGATCGACGTCTGAATGCGGTGGAGATGGTCGAAAAGAGACGAAACCGCGAGCGAAGCACAAGTCCTGCGCGAGTCAAAATGGCCGACGACCCGGTCTCGTGGCGCACGGCATCGCGATGATTCTCTCCTGAATCGATTGCAAAACCTGACACGCAGGTTGACCGGTCACAGCGATGACGACTCTGTCATAGGAATCCCTTTCCCGGAAACCCGAAAGTTCGGTAGTGACTCTGGCTGGCCAACGTTCGCTCCAGACCAAGCAGCCCCTATGCTTCTCGTCCGACCTCTCTCGCTCCGCCCTCTTTTCTCTCCTCCTCTTCCTCTTCGTCGTCTGGTTCCAGATCCGGGTTCCTGTTTCTTTTAACATTAACTTTTTTTCCTTTTGAAAACAGTTCATGAACAATAAACCTTTTGAACACAATAATAGTACATAGAATCAGAAATATTTACAGTGGATGCAAACCACCACAACGGAAGTGATGAATCCGTAACACCTGATATATATATATATATATATATATATATATATATATATATATATATACAGTATATATATATATATATATATATATATATATATATATATATATATATATATATATATATATATATATATATATATATATATATCAGAGACTGATAAATGTAATGTCAGTGATCTTTGGAAAAATCGAGCTCACCTGATATATATAGATTCTCGCGAGTTTCGTGTTGATTATATCCGGCCCGATGAGGGTGGCTTTTGTTCTCGTTTCGTGTAATCATAATGGTGTCGTTCTTTTATTTATGCCCCTCGTCTTTATCCGGGCGTCCCCGAAGAGCGTAAAGAGGGCACTTATCTGCCGCTGCCAAGCCTCCAAACTCTGCCTGGAATAACCTTGGCCCCGCTAAAGCGACCCATCCTCCCTTTTATGTCCCTTGAATATAGCCCGATTTGCTGATCGGTCTCCGTTTTATGGAGATAAATGTAAAAGCGAGTCGGTTTCAAACGCGGACGCGCTCCAATAATACATTCCGTGAAATACGATCCCGAAGAGCAAGAATGGATCTGGCCGAAGATCCCGTAAAATTAGTCCCGCCTCGCGGGTCTTTCCGAGCAGCGGTCACCATTACATAATGCGAAGAGCTCCATGTGTGTGTGTGGGTGTCGGTCAGTGAGGATGTGCGGGTGGGTGAGGATGTGTGGGTGGGTGAGGGTGTGTGTGTGGGAGAGTGAGTGAGGATGTGTGGGTGGGTGAGGGTGTGTGTGTGGGAGAGTGAGTGAGGGTGTGTGGGTGGGTGAGGATGTGTGTAAGGGTGTAGGTGAGTGAGGGTGTGTGAGTATGTGTGTAACTGTAAGGGTGTAGGTGAGTGAGGGTGTGTGTGTGGGAGAGTGAGTGAGGATGTGTGGGTGGGTGAGGGTGTGTGTGTGGGAGAGTGAGTGAGGATGTGTGGGTGGGTGAGGATGTGTGTAAAGGTGTAGGTGAGTGAGGGTGTGTAGGTGGGTGAGTATGTGTGTAAGGGTGTAGGTGAGTGAGGGTGTGTGTGTGAGGGGGTGTGTGTGTGTGTGTGTGTGTGTGTGAGGGTGTGTGTGTGTGGGTGAGTGAGGATGTGTGTGTGGGTGCGTGAGGGTATGTGTGTAGGTGAGTGAGGGTATGTGTGTGGGTGAGTGAGGGTGTGTGTGTGGTTGGGTGAGTGTGTGTGGTGGGTGAGTGTGTGTGGTTGGGTGAGTGTGTGTGGGTGGGTGAGGGTGTGTGTGTGAGGCATGTGTGTGGGTGGGTGAGGGTGTGTGTGGGAGAGTCTGTGAGGATGTGTGTAAGTGGTTACGGTAAGTTACGTCAGTGGTGGTAAGTTACGTCAGTGA
Source organism: Myxine glutinosa (assembly GCF_964187855.1). Lineage (NCBI taxonomy): Eukaryota > Metazoa > Chordata > Myxini > Myxiniformes > Myxinidae > Myxine > Myxine glutinosa. Next base: position 195,874,427 of record NC_136262.1, read on the forward strand.
GGATGTGTGTGAGGCTGTGGGTTGGGTGGGTTAGTGAGGGTGTGGATTGGGTGGGTGAGTGAGGGTGTGTGTGTGGGTGAGTGAGGGTTTGTGAGAGTGTGTGTTATGGAGAGGGTTGCTGTAATTTACACTGGACATGCAGCATGTGAACGTTGCATCCATCCATAAAGAAGCGGTAGACGAATCATCTCGGACCCATGAGGTCGTGGTCTTTATGGTGGTCATTGTTCTCAACTTTCATTTGTCAAACTGGATCATTGTACAAACTGAGTGGATAAAAAATGTGGGATCAAATTTCGTGAAAACATCCTGGATTGTGAAAAAGATCGCGTTTTGAGTTTCTAGGAAAATATGAGAATTAAAACATCAGTAATTCCAGGGTGACCACCCCAACCTCCTCGCAAACACTTGAGTGCAGAAAGGAAGGACAAACTTTAAAAGTTTACCGAGAGAATCGTTACGTCACATACAGTCGGCCATTCAGGTTCAACGTCTCTGTGTTTGAACCAAGAGTTCGTACTTGTGATCCATAAACCGACATTATATGGAATGGACCAATTACTCTCACACCGGGTAAAAGTGAACGCGATTGATGGGTATTCAAATGGGATCATAAGGAGGTGGTTTGTGGCTATAAACTTGGGATCATGAGGAGGTGGTTTGTGGATATAAATGTGGGATCATAAGGAGGTGGTTTGTGGATATAAATGTGGGATCATAAGGAGGTGGATTGTGGATATAAATGTGGGATCATAAGGAGGTGGTTTGTGGCTATAAACTTGGGATCATGAGGAGGTGGTTTATGGATAGAAATGTGGGTTCATAAGGAGGTGGATTGTGGATATAAATGTGGGATCATAAGGGGGTGGTTTGTGGATATAAATGTGGGATCATAAGGAGGTGGATTGTGGATATAAATGTGGGATCATAAGGGGGTGGTTTGTGGCTATAAACGTGGGATCATAAGGAGGTGGTTTGTGGCTATAAACGTGGGATCATAAGGAGGTGGTTTGTGGCTATAAATGTGGGATCATAAGGAGGTGGTTTGTGGATATAAATGTGGGATCATAAGGAGTTGGTTTGTGGATATAAATGTGGGATCATAAGGAGGTTGTTTGTGGCTATAAACGTGGGATCATAAGGAGGTGGTTTGTGGCTTTAAATGTGGGATCATAAGGAGGTTGTTTGTGGCTATAAACGTGGGATCATAAGGAGGTGGTTTGTGGATATAAATGTGGGATCATAAGGAGGTTGTTTGTGGCTATAAACGTGGGATCATAAGGAGGTGGTTTGTGGATATAAATGTGGGATCATAAGGAGGTGGTTTGTGGATATAAATGTGGGATCATAAGGAGGTGGTTTGTGGCTATAAACGTGGGATCATAAGGAGGTGGTTTGTGGATATAAATGTGGGATCATAAGGAGGTGGTTTGTGGATATAAATGTGGGATCATAAGGAGGTGGTTTGTGGCTATAAACGTGGGATGATAAGGCGGTGGTTTGTGGCTATAAATGTGGGATCATAAGGAGGTGGTTTGTGGATATAAATGTGGGATCATAAGGAGGTGGTTTGTGGATATAAACGTGGGATCATAAGGAGGTGGTTTGTGGCTATAAATGTGGGATCATAAGGCGGTGGTTTGTGGATATAAATGTGGGATCATAAGGAGGTGGATTGTGCATATAAATGTGAGATCATAAGGAGGTGGTTTGTGGCTATAAACGTGGGATCATAAGGAGGTGGTTTGTGGCTATAAACGTGGGATCATAAGGGGGTGGTTTGTGCATATAAATGTGGGATCATAAGGGGGTGGATTGTGGCTATAAACGTGGGATCATAAGGAGGTGGTTTGTGGATATAAACGTGGAATCGTAAGGAGGTGGTTTGTGCATATAAATGTGGGATCATAAGGGGGTGGTTTGTGGCTATAAACGTGGGATCATAAGGAGGTGGTTTGTGGCTATAAACGTGGGATCATAAGGAGGTGGTTTGTGGCTATAAACGTGGGATCATAAGGGGGTGGTTTGTGCATATAAATGTGGGATCATAAGGGGGTGGTTTGTGGCTATAAACGTGGGATCATAAGGAGGTGGTTTGTGGCTATAAACGTGGGATCATAAGGAGGTGGTTTGTGCATATAAACGTGGGATCATAAGGGGGTGGTTTGTGGCTATAAACGTGGGATCATAAGGAGGTGGTTTGTGCATATAAATGTGGGATCATAAGGGGGTGGTTTGTGGCTATAAACGTGGGATCATAAGGAGGTGGTTTGTGGCTATAAATGTGGGATCATAAGGAGGTGGTTTGTGGATATAAACGTGGGATCATAAGGAGGTGGTTTGTGGATATAAATGTGGGATCATAAGGAGGTGGTTTGTGGATATAAATGTGGGATCATAAGGAGGTGGTTTGTGGATATAAATGTGAGATCATAAGGAGGTGGTTTGTGGCTATAAACGTGGGATCATAAGGAGGTGGTTTATGGATATAAATGTGGGATCATAAGGAGGTGGTTTGTGGATATAAATGTGGGATCATAAGGAAGTGGTTTGTGGATATAAATGTGGGATCATAAGGAGGTGGTTTGTGGCTATAAACGTGGGATCATAAGGAGGTGGTTTGTGGCTATAAATGTGGGATCATAAGGAGGTGGTTTGTGGATATAAATGTGGGATCATAAGGAGGTGGGTTGTGGGTATAAATGTGGGATCATAAGGAGGTGGTTTGTGGCTATAAACGTGGGATCATAAGGAGGTGGTTTGTGGATATAAATGTGGGATCATAAGGATGTGGTTTGTGGCTATAAACGTGGGATCATAAGGAGGTGGTTTGTGGCTATAAACGTGGGATCATAAGGAGGTGGTTTGTGGCTATAAACGTGGGATCATAAGGAGGTGGTTTGTGGGTATATAAATGTGGGATCATAAGGAGGTGGTTTGTGGATATAAACGTGGGATCATAAGGAGGTGGTTTGTGGATATAAACGTGGGATCATAAGGAGGTGGTTTGTGGATATAAATGTGGGATCATAGGGAGGTGGTTTGTTGCTATAAACTTGGGATCATGAGGAGGTGGTTTGTGACGATAAATGTGGGATCATAAGGAGGTGGTTTGTGGCTATAAACGTGGGATCATAAGGAGGTGGTTTGTGGATATAAATGTGGGATCATAAGGAGGTGGTTTGTGGATATAAACGTGGGATCATAAGTGGGTGGTTTGTGGCTATAAACGTGGGATCATAAGGAGGTGGTTTGTGCATATAAATGTGGGATCATAAGGGGGTGGTTTGTGGCTATAAACGTGGGATCATAAGGAGGTGGTTTGTGGCTATAAATGTGGGATCATAAGGAGGTGGTTTGTGGATATAAACGTGGGATCATAAGGAGGTGGTTTGTGGATATAAATGTGGGATCATAAGGAGGTGGTTTGTGGATATAAATGTGGGATCATAAGGAGGTGGTTTGTGGATATAAATGTGGGATCATAAGGAGGTGGTTTGTGGATATAAATGTGGGATCATAAGGAGGTGGTTTGTGGATATAAATGTGGGATCATAAGGAGGTGGTTTGTGGCTATAAACGTGGGATCATAAGGAGGTGGTTTGTGGCTATAAATGTGGGATCATAAGGAGGTGGTTTGTGGATATAAATGTGGGATCATAAGGAGGTGGGTTGTGGGTATAAATGTGGGATCATAAGGAGGTGGTTTGTGGCTATAAACGTGGGATCATAAGGAGGTGGTTTGTGGATATAAATGTGGGATCATAAGGATGTGGTTTGTGGCTATAAACGTGGGATCATAAGGAGGTGGTTTGTGGCTATAAACGTGGGATCATAAGGAGGTGGTTTGTGGCTATAAACGTGGGATCATAAGGAGGTGGTTTGTGGGTATATAAATGTGGGATCATAAGGAGGTGGTTTGTGGATATAAACGTGGGATCATAAGGAGGTGGTTTGTGGATATAAACGTGGGATCATAAGGAGGTGGTTTGTGGATATAAATGTGGGATCATAGGGAGGTGGTTTGTTGCTATAAACTTGGGATCATGAGGAGGTGGTTTGTGACGATAAATGTGGGATCATAAGGAGGTGGTTTGTGGCTATAAACGTGGGATCATAAGGAGGTGGTTTGTGGATATAAATGTGGGATCATAAGGAGGTGGTTTGTGGATATAAACGTGGGATCATAAGGAGGTGGTTTGTGGATATAAATGTGGGATCATAAGGAGGTGGTTTGTGGAAATATAAATGTGGGATCATAAGGAGGTGGTTTGTGGATATAAATGTGGGATCATAAGGAGGTGGTTTGTGAGTATAAATGTGGGATCATAAGGAGGTGGTTTGTGGATATAAATGTGGGATCATAAGGAGGTGGTTTGTGGATATAAATGTGGGATCATAAGGAGGTGGTTTGTGGATATAAATGTGGGATCATAAGGAGGTGGTTTGTGGATATAAATGTGGGATCATAAGGAGGTGGTTTGTGGATATAAATGTGGAATCATAAGGAGGTGGTTTGTGGATATAAATGTGGAATCATCAGGAGGTGGTTTGTGGATATAAATGTGGAATCATAAGGAGGTGGTTTGTGGATATAAATGTGGGATCATAAGGAGGTGGTTTGTGGATATAAATGTGGGATCATAAGGAGGTGGTTTGTGGATATAAACGTGGGATCATAAGGAGGTGGTTTGTGGATATAAACGTGGGATCATAAGGAGGTGGTTTGTGGATATAAACGTGGGATCATAAGGAGGTGGTTTGTGGTTATAAATGTGGGATCATAAGGAGGTGGTTTGTGGATATAAATGTGGGATCATAAGGAGGTGGTTTGTATATATGTATATATATATATATATATATATATATATATATATATATATATTGCTGCGGTTTTGAGATTGGCACATTAAAGGCATTAAAGGTTAAAGGTTTTCCCCCCATAGTTAGTCACACGAGCAACATATAGGCCCATTTGTAGTATAGTTATGTCTTAGTATGTGTAAGAATAGGCCATTTCCCCTCTTAGTACCTGCGGCACCATTCATTTTGCGTCCACCCTCCAATTCTACCTCTATGGGCGTAATCCATCCCATGCCCCATTTGGCTGTCCCCTAGTCAAGCTAACACGAGGTAGGCCTAAAAAGGGAAGGGCGCGGGGTCGGGGTGAGTGGCGTGGGGGAGACGGTAAGAGCTACCAGCCAATCAGAGCTCGAGCGGCATGGCGTGAGAGGGCGTGGTGAAGCGCGTCTGGTGAGTTCCAGAAGGTTCGCGGGGCGTGCCTATATAACCCGCTGCGCAAAGCCCTCGAGAGGACTAGCGCGGGAACACTTGATCGAGAAGGACTTGGTCGAAGGACTTGCAGAGGATAAGCACGCTGCGAAGGACTTGCAGAGGATACGCGCGTTGTTTGAGGACTTGCGCAGGGAGAGAGAAGAAGAGGCGTTGAACCGTACAAGTACGCGGGCGCAGCCAGACGCGCCGGTAACGCATTTAGCATTTTTCAGCCACGCGTGTTAGCGCGGCCATAGCCACAAGTGAATAACCGCCAGCCGCGCCAAAGTCCGCTCCCTACCATTCGCCCCGTGATAACCTGCTCCGTTCAGATGACACGCGGCTAGTTCCTGCTTTCACCTACTTCCATCTCCAAGGGACGTGCCGGGGGCCGGAGAGAGCTGCACGGGAGCCATCCCTGGACGCGCTGGTGAACATCAACCTGCCCATCAGCAATCCCCATGTGAGTGTTTGTGTGAGACAGGCCCGTTTGTCCTGGGTATTAAGTAAGACTGTATAAGGCTGCTCTGTGTCCCCTTTTCTTCTACCATTGTATAGTGTAAATAAATTCTGTTCTTCCTTCTGATTCGATCGTACCTGCGATTTCTCCATTGGCTAAGCGTGGTACGAATAAGAACCACTTGAATCGGGGTCTAGTAATTAATAATAGCGCAAATCACGTGTACGCAAACCGCTCGGCATATCATCATCACACGTGATTCGTTCGGGGCTTATTTCCTCGCTTCCAGGGCAGCGCTAGTACTTAGGTTACAGCGAATTTGTTCCTGCAACCCTATTTATCACTGTCGGAAGGGACGTAATAGGTCCCGGGTCACGCCAGGTCAGTCAAAGACAAGGGGACTAATCCCCCCTTGGTAAGGGGAGAAGGCCGGCGGAAGATCCACAACAATTGGTGTCAGGAGTTGGGATAGGACCCGAAGTGCGCTTAATGCACTCCAAATTACGAGCGACCTAAATTTAATTATTAAAATCCAAATTAAATTCGTGCCATGGCTAGCCAAAGCGATCGGATGCCGGTGGGGGTAGAAAATGAGGTAGAGGAGGAAGAATTGATAACCCAGGACCCACAGGAAGAATTGGGGGAAGAAGAGGCAATTGATGAAGGGTCGGCAGTAGGGGTAGAAAATGGCGGCGCCTCACACTTGGCGGCGACAGCCAAGCCCGCTGTACCAACGGGCTTTGACCTGCAGCAGTTCATGGCACGATTCAGCGAATACATGGCGGAGTCAAAGTGCGACAATAATAAAAGGAGGGAGGAAATGAGAGAACTAAGGGACGAAGCAAGGCATAACGGGGACAAATCCACCTGGGAAATGAAAGACGGGTTAAATAAATTGGAAAACAACATGGGTTAGCCAATTGAGAGAAATGAGGGACAAATCCACCCGGGACATAAAAAAGATGGGTGATCAATTGGAAGAGGTGAAAAACGGGCTGGAAAGCAAAATGGACACCCGAAAGAACGAATTGAAAAAAATGAGGGTGGCGTCGAAAAAGGAAATAAAAGAGGCAGGGAAGGACATAAGATGCAAGTTGAGCGAAGAGGTCACAAAGGGACGCGATGGGGTAACGCGATGTGAGGAACGCGTGGAGAGCCGGGTAGAGCAGAGCGCGGCTACATTGACCGTGGGGGTAGAGATCGCGACTCGGGGTGTAGAAGAGCTGACGGCTGTCAAATTGAATAAAGGAATGTCGGGAGCGCCGGGGAAGGTCGAATTGGAAGACGAAATTTTATTGGCGCTGGCGGTCGTCAAGGAAAGGAAATGGTTAAAATTGAAATTGAAGAGACGGCAGAGTTAGGAAATGTATCGTGGGAGGAAGAAATGGGTTTTGCACAAAGTCTGGATTCGCATTGTGATGTCGTGCTTCCTAATAAAAATGAAGGTTTGCAGGTGCGGTTGGTGGAGAAGAGATTCCCGAAGGTGAGCAGAGGGGTATATGGCGCGAACGTGTTTGGCGCGAAAAGATTTTTGGCACGCTTGGGATCCCGACGAAACCCGGGCACTCGTGGAAGGTCCATGGTGCGATATGTGAAAGCGAATGGCGCGCGTGTGAGGAAAAAGTGTGCACCGGAGCGAGATTGTGAAACCGAGTGTGACACAGAGTGTGAAATGGAGTGTGAAACAGAGTGTGCTATGGCCGAAGAGAGTGTGCAGGACTGCACACCAGAGTGGTGATTGTGTGTGAAACAGGAGAGTGCACACCCGTGGTTGTTACTGAGGGTGTAACAAGAGAGTGTGCGCGAGGGTGTGCGATGGCCAAGTGTGTAATGGAGTGCACGAGTAGTATGAGTGTGCCAGGATGTGCGCGAGGGTGTGTGATGATGGAGTGTGCAAACGGCGTGAGTGCACCTGAGTGGTGTGCACCTGAGTGTGCAAGAGGAGTGTGCACAGGAAAGTGCAGTAATGGAGTGTATGGGGGCGCCTCAGTGTGCGAGAGAGGAGTGGGTCGCGTGTGGGTGTGAGAATGCGACTCGGGCATCGACGCAGACTGGGGCAGCGTTTAGGGCGACGAATAGCTGACGCGAGCCCTCAGTGCATGGTGTGCTTGGTGTGCAGCGGGGATCGGCGGGGATCGTTGCCGTGGCGGCGTGCACGATTCGTGCCGGGCCCCGCCCTGTATGGTTGGTGCCATGCCTTGGCGGGAAAGGCGATCGGCACGGTTCGAGGGGGGGGGGGGGTAGGAGAGGTCGGAGCTTCGCCCCCTGGCGGGTGCGGTGCTCCGACCGTGGGAGGTTGGGCCATCGTGTGGGGGACCGAAAGGCTCCACGCAGGGATGGCGCCTGGAACCTTGGCCCAACAAACCTCCTCCCCTGAATCGAAAATGCCGGACGGACCCAACCAACAGTAGACCAACCACCCATACGCATTGCTCGGCTTTTCAAAGCCGAGCTGTGATGACGAAAATGTATTTCCGCACCGAGAGGCTCATAGTTAGTGGATGAATAGCCATAGTGTTGGCGAATGGTGCCCGGTGTGGGGGAATGGTCGTTTTACCATCCCTCGTTGGGGCACATGAGTAATAGATTATGGGGTGGCAGTGTAAACTAGCCGAGGGCGGCTAGGATATTGTTGGGGATTTAGAGATGACAATAGGGACGAGATTTAAGTGGTGACTTTTGTACAGGTAGAGGGGACGTAGAGAGATTAGTTGGATGATAATGACGAGGGTGTGCTTAGTGTAAGGGAAGACGGGAAAGCACGAGTATTAGAGGGAAGTACAGACTTGGCATTTAAAATGGATTATTTTTTTTGTGGGGGTGAACTTACTTTTCAAGATGTCTTCAAACCAAAAGTTCATTGGAATTATGTTGAAATTATTCTAGATTTTGTTAATGTGACCTTTAAAAGAAACAAAAAACACATTTGACATTTCGAAACAAATAAATTGATCCCTGAAAGTGATGGAAACTGATATCGAACTCAATTCATGGACAGTACTGTGTTAAACTTCTTTACGTTTTCCAGAAGTATCTCTTTATTTTTCACATCAGCCAAATTTCTTTTTAACAAAAACAAAAGTTAAATTACGACTAGGATTACAGACAGTAAAATTACAGTTCAGTACTTCGTGTAACCCCGTCGAGCATTCCGGAGAGCACGTACACGTTGAGGCATGCTGTTCACGAGATTTTCCAAGGTTTGGACAGGAATAGCTTGCCATGCAGTGACAATAGCCTGCTGCAATTCATGCACAGAGGTCGGCTGCTGGTCCAAGTGGTCGATTTGACGTGTTAATTCTGCCCACAAGTTCTCTATCGGATCCATATCCGGGGACATGGCAGGCCACTCCATATGCTCTACACCACGGTCAGCAAGAAAGTGTTGGATCATGCGAGCACGATGAGGCCGTGCATTGTCATCTTGGAAGACAAAGTTTCCTCGAAAGGCTGCACGAGCAAATGGAAGCAATGTTTCTTCCAGAATGGCCCTGTACTTGAACTGGTGAAGGTTTCCATTCAGAACAACCAGGTCAGTTTTGCCCCCTGCATGAAAAGCAGCCCAAACGGTCACCCCACCACCTCCAGCTTGGACTCTTGGCACTATACAATCTTTGTTGTTGGCTTCGTGCACTTGTCTGCGCACTCGGACGCGGCCATCTTGACGATAGACCAGAAATCTAGACTCGTCACTGAAGATCACATGATTCCAGTGTCCTGGCTGCCATTGACGGTGCTCTCTGGCCCACTGCAATTGGTGCGGGCGGTGTTGTCTGGTCAGGCGTGGCTTTCTCAGGGGATGCCTGGCTCGATAGCCTGCTTGAACCAGTCGTTGGTTGACAAGCCTTCTGGATACAGGCACATTTGTCAGTTGCTGTCACTCAGCCTAAGCCGATTAGCTGACTTGGTACGGCCATTGCGGACTAACCGGTGCAGCCGGTGATCATCCCTCCTTGTGGTTCTGCGGGGACGTCCTGGCCACGGTATTGGAGTAGGGACACCCCTCTGAGCATTTTGTTTCAGGATCTTTGACAGCTGACCTTGAGTGATGCCATACTGCCGAGCAATAGCACGCTGTTTCATGCTGTAATTTCGTAAAGCCACCACTCCATGACAAACAGCATTGTCGAGTTCACGGACCATCTCCAGAGGAAGCGGCAATAACTTTTGGAGACGTGCAGCAGTTGTTTTCCACGAATACAGAATGCAACAACCCTTGTATACCCGACTGTGAAGCCAATCATCAAATACACCTGTCCGTACATTTTGCCACGCCACCTGTGATATAATCCTGTTGTTGACTTCTTGCTGCGACAGACAATCAGTGGCATGATTCTTTTAACAAATAAATCACCAAAGTGTAAAAGAAACTCACCAGATTGATATACTGAGTTAAGAAATTAAACCCAAGTCAAGAAGAAAAAAAAATTCCAATTTAAATGCCAAGTCTGTCGTTAGTTAGATGATGCTGTGTGTGTGTAGTAGTGTGGAGAAATTGTGTGTGTGGATGAGCTTGAGCAAATGAGGAATTGAATGGGAATCACGGTGTGGATGAGCTTGAGCAAATGAGGCATTGAATGGGGATAACCAGAGGTGGTGTATGAGTGGTGTATTGAGGACATATGGAGTTGTCTTGGTGTGAATTGACTTGCATGGGGTGCAAGTGGAGAACAGGTATGAGAGCACAAGAGGTGTGCAAGAGGACTTGGTTTGTGGAATAAATGGTGAGGAATGAGTGGTGTGGAATGCTTGGTGCGAAGGAGTGAATGGGGGAAGATGGACCCCTTCACGGATACGCGGGGTGGGTAGTTTAATGCTAGGTAGAGGGCTTAGGTAAATTGTTGGATATTGACACCTGTGGTGCAGGCAGTGGCAAAGAAGTGCTTGGATGGGTGCATGAGTCAGTGAATGACTGGGCGTGTGGGCTTTGTTGGTGCGTATGGTTATTGGGGCACTCTGCCACTGGTAGTCTGTCGGCCAGGTGAGGCCGCAGGTAGGCTCTGGGAGCCAGTCAGAGTAGTGTTCAGTGGGGCCCGAGCATCCTAGGAAAGGACTCGGGTAGCCCAATGCCAGAGAGGGCATCAGAGGGGTGAGAGAGCCAGGAGGGGCCTTCCCCAGTGTAGGGTAGTCGCAAGGAGCAAGGTAATCTCAGGTGGCGACTTCAGTGGCGGAGGTGCGCAGGTAGTTGTACCTGCTAGTGGAGCTACACGACCCAGCCCCGAAATTGTGCAAAGGCACAGTAAGAAAAATTGGGGAGTGAGACCCAAATTGGATGGCATCACAGGATGGTCAATGGGAATTGGTTTTTAGAACCACATAGTTTAAAGATGCCAATTGGCAGGGCATGACCCCGGGTAGTTTAACTGAGTTAATGTAACTAGGGTAGTTAAGATGAGGAAGTCTCTTCGCACCATCCACATCCACTCACCATGGGAGATGGAACTCCATACCAGGTTTTGTGAACTATTCGAGTGAGTAAAGACGCATCTCGACGTGATTTGACAGTGTGTGTGTTCCATTCCTTCCTTCTTGGGAGGGATTGGAAGACGAATTTGGTTTTGAGGGGGATATGGGAGACAGGACGTAGAGACGAATTTGTAAAGTGTAAATACAGGGAGTGGTAAAGGTACTGTAGTGTAGCTGAAATGGGGGGTTACGAACGGTTAAGGACGAGCTTGCTCTGCTCGCTCTCCCGCGCCCCTCATGTTGCATTGCCTCATATTGATGTGTACCTTTGCGTCCTTTCCTTTGCTAACTGTGCTTTGTCTCTCCTCCCCACCCATGGACCCATTTTGGAAGGGAAGTGTGCAGGAACACTGAACTGTACAGCTGCAACTGGCTACACCTGTGCGGAACCACTGCTGCATTTTGCTGCACCACAATACACCTTATGGACCACTCGTTCTGTGGCCTTACCTTTTTGCTGAGCAGTCATTTGCTGCAAACTTACCTTTCACCTGCGGACCACTGGTTTTAAGTGGCGTCGAGGTCACGCAGTCGGACCACATGAGATTGGCCCTGCTGGCAATAAAAACGGACACGGTTTGTACATTGTATTCTGGTGTGCCAGGAAAGAAGACCTTCAAGTTTTTTTAATTATTGCACACCGAAGATGAAGCAGGAAGCAAGAAGATGCAGCCAAGCAGCAAATGTGACATTTAAGTATGACATTTGAAATGTGAACTTTTTGTGAAATGTGTATTGGTGCATTGGTGCATTGCTGTGTTTTCTCCCCTCCAAACTTCTTTCCAAAAAGACCAGGTCCTGGGTTATAGAAATGTAAATAATTAGGTTTAGTGTTGTAAATAAGATGCTACCCACCAGCTTTATGTTTAGTTTCAAAACAAATCCGCAATTCGGTTAGCTGTGGGTGTGAGTCGGTTAGAGTTAGTTACACAACGCAGTAGGTAGGACATATCTAGTGTTGTAAAACTGTCACATACAGGGAGTTAGATTAAATGTTAGAGGGGAACCACATCTAAGTGTCACACATAATTTAAAAACTAGTCCCAAACCTTTCTCAAAACCTGTCGTTCTCACGTGTGTGGGTTCGACTCGGGGACGAGTCTGGCAAAGGAGGGGGGCAGTCCTGCGGTTTTGAGATTGGCACATTGAAGGCATTAAAGGTCAAAGGTTTGCCCCCCATAGTTAGTCACACGAGCAACATATAGGCCCATTTGTAGTATAATTATGTCTTAGTATGTGTAAGAATAGGCCATTTCCCTTATTAGTACCTGCGTTGTGTAAAGACAGGAGAGTAGGCCCCATTCGTTTTGCGTCCACCCTCCAATTCTACCTCTATGGGCGTAATCCATCCCGCGCCCCAATTGACTGTCCCCTAGTCAAGCTAACACGATTATTAAAGGGGAGGGTGATTGTAAAAAGGGAGGGGCGCGGGGTCTGGGTGAGCGGCGTGGGGGAGACGGTAAGAGCCACCAGCCAATCAGAGCTCGAGCGGCATGGCGTGAGAGGGCGTGGTGAAGCGCGTCTGGTGAGTTCCAGAAGGTTCGCGGGGCGTGCCTATATAACCCGCTGCCAAAGCCCTCGAGAGGACTAGCGCGGGAACACTTGATCGAGAAGGACTTGGTCGAAGGACTTGCAGAGGATAAGCGCGCTGCGAAGGACTTGCAGAGGATACGCGCGTTGTTTGAGGACTTGCGCAGGGAGAGAGAAGAAGAGGCGTTGAACCGTACAAGTACGCGGGCGCAGCCAGTAACACATTTAGCGTTTTTCAGCCACGTGAGTAAGCACGGCCATAGCCGCAAGTGTATAACCGCCAGCCGCGCCAAAGTCTGCTCCCTCCCATTCACCCCGTGATAACCCGCTCCGTTCAGACGACACGCGGCGAGCTCCTGCTTTCACCTACTTCCATCTCCAAGGGACGTGCCGGGGGCCGGAGAGAGCTGCACGGGAGCCATCCCTGTACGCACTGGTGAACATCAACCTGCCCATCAGCAATCCCCGTGTGAGTGTGTGTGTGAGACGGGCCCATTTGTCCTGGGTATTAAGTAAGACTGTATAAGGCTGCTCTGTGTCCCCTTTTCTTCTACCATTGTATCGTGTAAATTAATTCTGTTCTTCCTTCTGATTCGATCGTACCTGTGATTTCTCCATTGGCTAAGCGTGGTACGAATAAGAACCACTTGAATCGGGGTCTAGTAATTAATAATAGCGTGAATCACTTGTACGCAAACCGCTCGGCGTATCATCATCACACGTGGTTCATGCGGACTTATTTCCTCGCTTCCAGGGCAGCGCTAGTACTTAGGTAACAGCGAATTTGGTCCTGCAACCCTATTTAGCACTGTCCGGAAGGGACGTAATAGGTCCCGGATCGCGCCAGGTCAGTCAAAGACAAGGGGACTAATCCCCCCTTGGTAAGGGGAGAATGCCGGCGGCAGATCCACAACAATATATATATATATATATATATATATATATATATTATATATATATATATATATATATACATACATATATGGGATCATAAGGAGGTGGTTTGTGGATATAAACGGTAGTTTGTGCACATATCCGGTTGGAGAGCACAACCCCATGAGACCTTACTGTTCTGATGCATCGTACAAAATTTGGTTGGTATCCCTCAGGTAGTTGGGAGAAGATGTTTTAGTGAAAATGAGGCATTCGGGGAGGTGGCCTGTGGACCGCTTTCTGGGGGAGATACGACCATGAGGAGCACAACTTAAGGTTAGGACATTGTCCCGAAGCCTCGTGGTGAGTTTTGGTCTGGATATGTCTGGCATTTTCTCAGAAGATCTTTGATTGAAATACCAATATTTGGGGAAAAACCCCTTTTACCCCATTTATAGGGGCACATCCGGATGGGTGTGGAGCACAACCCCATGAGACTTTGCTGTCCTGATGTGTTGTACCCAAATATGGTCCATATTGGTCGGGTAGTTTGTGAGGAGAAGATGTTTTCATCAAATGCAGTATTTGGACAGATGGCAGGACACCTCTGAGGTTATTTATGGAGAAAAAACCTAATTACATGAGTGTGTGCATGCGAGTTCCCCCCAATGATTGGACAGTTCTCCTGACTCCACCCACAATTTCTCGACAACAGCCAACAAATTAGGAACCCTGTAGAATTACCTTTTCTCTCATGCAGCACTTTTACTGAGGAGGTGAGGAAGGTTTGCTATTATTCCGACTATTTTTCAAGTTATGAGTTGAACAGGCGACTGTGATGAGTTTCTGTGAAGTGGGTGATTGCATGATAGGGGATCATAAAACGTTACATATTCCGCTGCTTTGATGTGGGCATGCCCTGCCCATTTGCTTTTATGGTTGGAAGGAGCGTGATAGTAAAGATGGGACAACTTTTGAAGGGGAAGGAGGGTTGATGACTTTCGATGGGAGGGAGGTATGGGGGGTTTGAAGGCTTGAGTGTGGGAGGGGACCGATGCCTAAGGGTTGGCAGGGGAAGGGTGAGGACTTGGGATTGGTGGGGGGAAGCAAATAATGGACAGAGTTGGGAGGGGGAGGCTGAGGCTTTTTTGTTGAGTTGTCAGAATTGCATGTGTAAGTTTACTCACAGTAAAAATGTAATTGTGTGTGTGTATGTATGTGTCTGTGTGTATGTGTGTACAGTCGTGGCCAAAAATATTGGCACCCTTGCACTTTCTTCAACGAACTCACAATTTTCTCTACAAATAAGTTCAAATTGTCATAAGTATTTGGTCCCACAATTTTGTTTCAATATTACAGAACCTTTATTTTTGAATCAGACGTAATACAGTATATCCTTTAAAATCAGAAAACAAAAAGAAATGGCATTGACAAAATTATTGACACCCTAGATTTAATATTTGGTAGCACAGCCTTTGGACAAAATATCTGCAGTGAAGCACTTCCTATAGCCATGAATGAGCTTCGTACACCTCTCTATTGGCAGTTTGCCCACTCTTCTTGTGCAAACTTCCCCAGTCCTCCCAGATTTGAAGGGCGCCTTCTCCCAAATGCCGTTTTCAGAACTCCCCACAGGTGTTCAATGGGATTTAGATCTGGATTCATTGCTGGACACTTCAGGACAGTCCAGCGTTTTGTCTTGAACCATTTCTGGGTGCTTTTTGAAGTGTGTTTGGGTTCATTGTCCTGCTGCAAGGCCCATGACCTTCGACGGAGACCCAGCTTTCTGACACTGGGGTGAACATTGCGCTCCAAAATTCCTTGGTAATCACCTGATTTCATGATGCCTTGCACACATTCAAGGAACCCAGTGCCAGAGGCAGCACAGCTAGCCCAAAACGTCACTGAACCTCCTCCATGTTTTGTTTAACTGGAGGGAAGGTGTTCTTTTCTTTGAAGGCTTCATTTTGTTTTCTGTAAATATAGAGATGACATGCTTTACCAAAAAGCTCAAATTTGGTCTCATCTGTCCACAATACATTCTCCCAGAAGGATTTTGACTTGTTCAGGTGTGTTTTGGCAAACTCCAGTCGAACTTTCTTATGTCTCTCTCTCTCAGCTCTCTCTCTCAGCAGTGGTGTCTCTCTCTCAGCAGTGGTGTCCTGGTTCTCCTACCATAGAGCCCCCTTTCATTGAGTTGGCGACGGATGGTGCGAGTTGAAACTGTCGTACCTCAAGTCTGAAGTTCAGCTTGAATCTGTTTGGCAGTTGATTGACCATTCATTTGTCAGCTTTCTCCACCATTCGAACAATCCTTCGCTGCAATCTTCGATCATGTTTTCTCTTGCTGCCACATCCTGGAAGGTTGCTACAATGCTACAGTGCCATCGGCCTTTGTTATGGATTCGTCACTTCCGTCTTTGTGGTTTTCAACTACTTGAAGCATTTTTAGTTTCAGGTACTATTATTGTTATGGTTTCGATGTGAAATGGAGATAACTGTATTCAAAGGTAAAAATAGTGTTTCAGAAGAAAAACGAAATGGGTGAAGAAGAAACCGGAAGAAGAAGAAGAAGAAGAAGAGGCGGGTGATAGGATCGAGAGAGATCGGAGAAGAAAGGCTTATCTGCTTCGTGGTGGCGAGCGGACCTTGTGGACATTGGTCGCGAGAGAATGTTGGTTTCCCCGGGAAAGGGATTCCCGTGACAGAGTCGTTATTGCTGTTGCAAATAAACCTGCGTGACGGGTTTTGGTTCCGAGAGTGAATCATCGTTGGAGAGCAAGCTGACGCCTCCATTATCGGCCGGTCCACCATTTCACCTCGCACCAGCCCTTCGCCCGGTTCCACGTGTGTGTCATGGGTTTTCCCCGAGCGACCTCAGCGTGGGAACCACTGATTGTTCATGTCAGCTTCATTGTCCGGTGAACGGAAGGTGTGAGTTTACATTCACCTTTTGGGTGAACCATTACCGGACCGACTTCGGCCCGACCTCTCACCAAGCGGCTCTTCTGCAGCTTGGACTGTCGATTGACCTGGGTTCAGGTCTCAGTACGACCTTTTTGTGTGATCGCCAGAGCGGGGATCGACTTTGGCCTTGTGTCGTGACACCGTGACTTTGGGGAATGTTACAGTTCGCTCACGTTGGAGTACTGTGAGTTATTGATTAAGGAAATATTGGTGGTACCATCATATGAATTGTATGGTTTATGATGTGCAAGTGAGAGTTTCCTTGTACTTACGTTAAGTGTTATTATTGTGTGGGTTTGAATACAATAATTTGTTTTGTATCAATTGCTTGGTGTGGTTCTACCATTGGGCATTGGGACAGTGGCTGGGACACACACATAATAGCACATCTTTCGGCCGTGACTCTTTTCGAGGCTCGGAGGTACACTGTGGCCGGGGTTTGGCGAGGAGCACGTAGCGTCGTAGCAGCCTTAAACTTCCTGATAACATTGCGTATGGTGGACACAGGAACATCAAGGTCTCTGGAGATGGAGTTGTGGCCTTGAGATTGTCCATGCATGGCTACAATCTTGTGTCTGACCTCCTCAGACAATTCTCTGGTTTTCTTTCTTTTCTCCATGCTCATTGTGGTACACACAGTGACACAAAACAGCAGAATGACTCATTTTCTCTATTCAGACTGGTTGATTGAGTGATTTTTATATTGCAGGCACCTGCATCTCACCATAGGTGAGTTCAATTGCAAAGTAAAGGAGAATCACCTGCTTGAAATATAATTTTTTCTAACAACTTTTAAAAGGTGCCAATGATATTGTCCGGGCCATTTTAGGATTTCTGTGTGGAATAAGCTAGGATTTAGTATTTTTTCAGCTTTTTTTGTTTTGTTTCCCTGCAAACCAAAGAAACACATTTGTGGATACCAAAATATTTTTTAAATTTCAACAATCTTCTGGAAGAAATTGTGCATTATTTGAAAAAAGTGGACGGATGCCAATATTTATGGCAACGACTGTATAACAGCCTTGTCTATTAACCGTCATTGCAAGCTGGCCTGTGCAAGTACTGCGTCCTCTTTGCCAAGAATCGCGGTTAGCTCGGCACATTTGTCAACAGTCCATTCACACGACTAACCAAATCATCGGAGAAGCTGGGGGCAGCACTTCGGATCAGTTGGGGGAGACGCAAATAAGTCACACAAAGACGCAATGGCAGACGCACTTCAATTCAAAGAAATGATGGAGAAGAAAAAACAATACGGAGAGATGGAGAGATACTCTCAAACACCATATTGCAGATGATACAAGTGGCCTGGGGACTCAGCATGGAGAACTGCAGAGATCAGGCTTATGAAGGTGCTGGTGCTACGGTAGGAAAAATGAAAGGGGTGTCCAGCCGAATCCTCAACTTGTATCTCAAGGCCACATACAGTCACTGTGCATCACACATCCTGAATCTATGCATGGTGAAGAGCCTCAATATTCGGATCGTACAAAACATGATGGACTTGGTGGATGGGTTGCGACATTCTTTAATAACCGTCCAAAGCGACATGGTGCACTGCAGAAAGTGATAGACGAGCAGTCGCCAAACTCAAATGCCAACCAGAGCCGCATGAAGTTGAAAGAGGTGTGTCAGACATGGTGGGTAGAATGTCATGACGCATTTGAGGTATTTCGTATGCTGTACCTGCCAGTGCTGCGATGCCTGGAGGACATCTGTGGAGACAACATGCACAACTGGAACCAAGACACCCTGAAAGACGTAAGATCTTACCACTCAGGACTGACACAATTCCAATTCTTCCTTGCATTGATAATAACCCAACACATTATGGTTTACAACAAGGCTTTGTCAGTTGGTTTACCTGGTAGAGGTGTTGACATGGTAAAGGCATAAAGGCAGATTGGCTGTCACCAAGAGTATTCAGGATGTCAGAACCTTCAGTGAAAAGTGGTTCACAGAGGCAAGCAAACTGGCCGAAAATGTGGAAGTGATGCCGACCATGCTCCGTAATGCCGGACTAATGCAGTACCATACCAACACCCCAGCACAGACAGCAGAAGAATATGTCAAACGCAACCTGACCATTCCGCTAGTTTACCACCTGATCATAGAACTGCAGGCCCGCTTCACTGAGCATACAAGATGGGCCACACAGGCACTGCACCTCATCCCATCTGTGATCTGCTCGTTTGGGACAGTAGACACAGAAGTCGTTAGTGAACTAGTGGACTTCTAGCAAGATGGCCTGCCATCACCCAAAACAGTTGAGACAGAGGTGCACAGCTGGCAGATAAAGGCAAGTGAGCATCAGAGGTCCCAAACACAGCAGCAAAAACCCTCAAACAGACAGATCATTTTCCCCCAACATCCACTGCCTGATATGTCTCTTCTGAACGATGCCCATACCATCATGCAAGTGTGCGCAGTCCATCAGAGGACTGAGACGTCTTAAGACTTGCATGTGGACAACAATGTATGAAGATCGGATGAATGGACTGCTACTAATGCACATTCACTATGGTGTGGCCTTAGATATGAATAGCATAATTGATGACTTTGCAAGGTGAAATCGATGGAGAATTGAGCTTCTGGGCATCCTTAAGTAGAGCTGGTGGACTACAAGAGCTAACTAGAAAGAGCAATCAGAGATTGCAGACCCTCGCCAGGATGTGGTTGAAGTGGTTTTTAAGGCTTTTGTGTTGAAAGAAATATGGCGGCCGGACCATGTGACCGATGACGTCATAATTTTTTTCTCGACCAATTTATCTCTAGATGATGCTCAAGAAATTTCATCTTGATCAGATGAAGTTTTGTACTTGTCGAATTATGACGTCATAATGGTTGACACCTATGACATCATCATTAACATATTTTATTCCCCATAGAGAGTTCTTTACAATGAGCCATGTCCCAATTCTTTCTATGCAGCGCTTTCGGAGATATAGAGGTGCAACGTTTTTCGGTTTTTTCAAGATGGCGCCCATACAACGTGACATATGACGTCATAATTATCATTAAAAAAAATTTGCAGGTGGAGTCGAATGGTGGAGTCGGCAGCAGGTGCTCACCACATTGGCCAGCTGGGGCTAGTGCAGCCGTGTTCCTCTATGGTGAAAATTTCCTGTCAGTCGGACCAATACAATGGTTGCAGAGAAAATCATATTTAATCTGTGCGGACAAACAAACAGACAGACAAATGAAAAAATCACTCATCGAGCGACACTCGGAAAAACAGAATAAAGTAGAATGGCACTCAGTAGAGCATCCTTTTGACGTCAAAAATAATTAGTGGTTGAATTATGTTACCTGATATGCAAATCATTTTCAAAGTTTAAGTTAATCAGATGAAAATTGACAATTTTAGAAATGTGGCCTATGTTGACTTTAAAAATAGTTGGTGGTTGGTTTCAGTAAGCTGATATGCAAATCCTATTCAGTTTTCAAGTCAATCAGATGAAAATTGAGGGTTTTAGAAATCCGAAATTGTTGACTTTTTGGCCGATGCTGATCTCAAAAATAGTTGGTGGTTGAATTCAGTTCGCTGATATGAAAATCCCATTCAATTTTCAAGACAATCGGATGAAAATGGAGGAATTTAGAAATTTGAAATTGTTGTTGACCTATGGCCTATGTTGACCTCTCGGCATCGCTGAAATGCGCTGAGGTAAATATGAATAAAAAATATGGATCTCGTCAAATATTTTTAGGTAGGCCATGTCCTTCGCAGGCTCAATGGCCATGTCTATGCCAAATATCAAGCACGTGAGCCTCTCCGTTTAGGAGTCTATCGGTAACATACACACATACACACACACACACACACACACACACACAAACTGTGTTTTATTTATATAGATATGTATATAATATATATATATATATATATATATATATATATATATATATATATATATTATATATATATATATATATATATATATATATATATATATATATATATATATATATATATATATATATATATATATATATATATATATATATATACTGTATATATATATATATATATATATATATATATATATATATATATATATATATATATATATATATATATGTTACAGACACGACTTTGATGTTAAGATTGGCCGAGCGGAATGGCCGTCGTGTCCGCACAAATTACCCGATTGTACTCGAACGTTGACGAAGCCGCGCCACGCTGGCTCAATAAGGAAAAAGAAGACACACGGCTGGATTATAATGACAGACACCAATGTTTCGATTCTCAAGTATATTCGTACGGAAAGGTTAGATTACAGGGGCTAGAGGTAAAGCACAGAAAAGATGGGCACTTAGACACAGGCTTATCTTAACCCCGGACAGACGACAGGTAAACGGGACAACGGCTGACTCACACGGGGGTTGATGGCAGGGAAAGGCAGGTATCGGTGGCTCCAGGTGCACCTGGGCTCGGGGCAGAATCAACACGGTTCGGTCCGGTCCAAAGATGCGGGGAGGTCACAGCGCTCGGAGGTAACGTTCTTTCACAGGCGGGTTCTCTTCCTCTCAGCGATCGCAGGCAACGTTCTTTCTCAGGCGGGGCGCATCTGACTCAGCGCTCGCAGGTACCTCTTTCTCCAGCTGGGGGCACATCTGACTCAGCGCTCGCAGGTACCTCTTTCTCCAGCTGGGGGCGCATCTCTCCTTACTTCCGGTAAGGTCGCCACGTATATCCGGCGGGGAGTGACACGCCCTCGGCTCGCTAGCGCCGCCCCAGATGGAATCGGTCCGCCCTTCTGATTGGGTGCGGGGGGTTACCAGGCTCCGCCCTTGAGGAGGAGCTGACAGCCAGCCCCTCCGTGGTAACCCCGTGGAGCGCGTGGTCAATGGCGCTAATCGAGCCGGTGTGAGGACGCATCCTCCCCCGCGCCGCCGCCATCTCCTCTGTTGTTGTTGTAATTGTTGGGGAAGAAGATGGGAGGAGGTATGGGAAAGGTCCTAAACTCACTACTGATGCCATATAATCACATTCTGGTGCAACGAAGAGTCAGAATTAATGGAAACGAGTCCTTAACTGACATAGATTAAGAATAACTAGCAAGATGTCCGAAAGTTGTCTACGTGTGGTGCGGTGGACCTGGGCACGACATTTAATGGGGGAATAAGGGGAAGGTCGGCTCTACTGAGTGTTATTTACATGCAATGGGACTAGGGAATGGGGGATTGGGGAAAGTTGGGGAGTATTGGAGAAATAGGGGAATATTTACAAGCGGATATGGAGGCCAAATTCCATATTCGCAACATTGCACCCTTCTCTACCCTCGGGGCGTCCCGACCCGATAAATTTTTACCTAGTTTAGTGTGGCACTCAGATGTAGTCCCTCTACTATTAACTCTACCCTGAGTGCGACAGTTTTACAGATATTCACGAATGAGTAAATATGTCCCCCTGCGACGTTGCACCCTTCTCCTCACAGAAACACACCCACAGGGTAACCGAATCCGGAAAGAATCCTCAAACTAAACATACAGCCGGTAGGGAGCATTATTTACAAGACTACGCTGCTATTTACACTACGATCCAGGACCTGTTTTTGGAGGAACACATGCAGATGTTATGCATAGAGAGAGCGCGCTTGCCAACATCGATACACCAACCCACGAGTGCTCTGTGGCCGACGGCCTTTAATAACGTGCAGAGCACCCTTCCCGAGCATCAAAAGCACCACCCCACCACCAATCGGTGCAGTCACCATTGTTCATTGGAATAAAAATAAATTCGACAACCCCTAACCCTGCAGGTGTCTCTTGCTCTTCTTGTGGTGCACTTGGTGTTAACTAAAAGTGGTTCACCTGTATGGCATAGGTGCCACGTTGACCCATAGGTCCATCCCCGGGTGGTGCTTGGCCGCAAACGAACTGCGGTCCATTGTGGGTGGCCACAAACATTGCGGTCCATATGGTGTATCGATCCCGGCAGCAAACAGCGAAAGTGCAGGCCCACAACTGCGCAGCCAGCACCTCTCTCTCCTCTCTCTCTACCCCAAAGCCAGATCCTCGGAGGCGGGAGACAAAAGAAGCAGACAAGTGAGTAAGGTGGTAAGGGCGCAAAAGTGCACGCAATATAAGGTAATGCACACTGGGGGCACATGGGAACCAGGTGAGACAGGTACGTTCCTATCGTACGCCCCCCCCCCCCCACCAGGTAACCTACATGGCCCCTCCCTTACCCCTTACTGTATCCACACAACACAACACTACTCATAAACATCTACTTTACAAATCAACAAACATCCCTACTGTCTTCCCCGTTCCTCCCATATACCAAATTCGTCTTCTCTCCCTCCTAACCAATCAAATTTGCCATTTTCAACTGAACATCAAAATTTGCCATCACCAATTCATCATCAGTCCCTCCTAGGGAGGGAGAGATGGAATCACCCCAATGTCTCATCCACGTCGTGATGCGTCTCACAAATCCTCACAACAATTCTTACTTCCTGCAACACAAAACAAAGAAAACACAGGTGTGGAGTCATCATCATCACCACAGGTAAGTGGCTGCGTATGGTGCGACAGGTTCATTAATCCTAACTATTTCCTAAATGACTTTAACAACTTTACACTACCCGGGGTCTTTCTCCGGCCAAACCATTGGCCCTCTTACACTATGGGTTCTAAAAACCAATTCCCATTGGCCAAACTGTGGTGCTCTTCAATTTGGGGTCTCACTCCCCCGATTCATCTCCCGGTGCCCTCGCACAATTTCTGGGCTGCGGCGTGTACCTCTCCCAGTGGGTCTACCCACCTGCACACCTCCACCACTGCAGTTGCCTCCGAGCTTACCTGCTCCTTACCCTAACCTAACTACCTGGGGAAGGCCCTCTGGCGCTCTCCCCACTCCGTGCCCTCTCTGGCACTGGGCTGCCCGATCCACACCCGGGATCCTCAGGCACCCACTCACAACTACCGGCTCCCAGAGCCCACCTGCGGCCTCACCTGGCCGACATCCTCACAGTGGTGGAGTGCCCAACCAACTACACACACTAACAGGCTACACGCCCAGCCATTTCCACAACACTAATGCACCCATTCACAACACCATTCTGCAACCGCACCACAAATGCCAATATCCAACCACAATTTACCTGCACCCTCTACCTAACACTTACACTACCCGCCCCGGGTACTCGTGAAAGGGGTCCACTCTTCCCCCATCCACACCTTCCCACCATGCACACCACTCCGTACCACTCACTCCAACTCTCTCCACACACCTGTATTTGCACACCTGTGCTCTCACACCTGGTGCCACCGGCACCCTTCTCTCCCCAAGCGCATTCGCGCTGATCCACAACACTCACTACTCATACACTGCTCCACACACCTGTCCAGTTGCACACCTGCGCAATCACACCTGTTCAATCCTCACACACACAGCATCATCTCAGCTAACTACTCCCTTCTGAAACTTGCGCTTCCCAGTCGTCCCTTTAACTATTGCGCTCCCTCGTCATTATCAACCACACTAAACTACCTGCGTCCCCACTACAGGTATCAGTCACTAACTAACCTTAACGTTACCTACTGTCATCTTCGCTAGATCCCTACACACAATATCCTAACCCACCCGGGCTAGTTTTCACTGCCATACACCCCATAAACTATTGCTCCTTTGCCCCCACATGGGAAGGATGGTGGATTTGCCATCCCACCACATCGGGGGTCTCTCACTACCAATTTTGCACATCAAATTTCAATAAATCAAAAATTTGCCAATCACTGCCCATCATCTGCCAATCACTACTGCCAATCCCTTGCCAATCATCAAATTTTGTTTTTCTCCAATTTTGGGTCCAAAACACTAACCTCATCACCCAGTCTACTCACTAATACCTCTCGGTGCGCCAATCCCTGTCCAAAGCCCGGCTTCGTAAAGCCAAGCAATGGATGCTGGTGGCTTTGTGCCAGCGGCTGGATGCGTCCGGCATTCGGGGCAGGGACGGGGGCTTACCCGGGCCGAGATCCCACGCACCACCTCGGCGTGGAGCCATCCAATGTCCCGATCTCGACCTGCCGGCACGTCTCAACAAAACGGGGTCGCCATAACGACCCTTCCTATCGGGCTGCCCGCTCCGCCTCGTGGAGCACGGACGCGGCCGTTCAAAGCGAGGCCCAGCACGCACCGAGGGCCCGATTCGGCTATAAGTCGTTCTAAACTCTACCCCGTCTAACGTCGATGCTTCCCCTGGACGCTTACACCCCGCAGCCCGTTCCTTGCTCACACATCCAGCCGTGCCCATGCTCCTCGTACCTTTCCTTACACACCCAGGTACACCCATTCCACTCACAGCCTTGGTCACACACCTGACCACCGAACACTTTGGCACACATTCGTTGCTCGCACACCTCACCAATACACCGCTTCGCACCCCCTCCTCGGTCACCTCCTCTGTGACAATCACAGGTGTGCTCTCATTCGCACACCCAACCACGTGCCTCACCACCAATTCCAGCGTGCATTCCCACTCACGCTCTACCATTCCAGGTGTGCATCCTTCCATCCCAGGTGTACATCCTCGCTCACCTGTCACAACTAACTCACGCTCCATGTCACTCTCACTACTTTCACCTCCACTCTTGACAACGCACTCACCCTTACTCTTGACAGCGCACTCTTTCCTCGTGCACCTGTCCGTCACACACCTTTCTCGCGCACACTCTCCCGTTACACCCTCTGTAACACTCACCACAGGTGGACACTCTTCCTTACTTCTGACAGCGCACTCTTTCCTCATGCACCTGTCCGTCACACACCTTTCTCGCGCACACTCCTGCGCACACTCTCCCGTCACACCCTCTGTAACACTCACCACAGGTGGACACTCTTCCTTACTTCTGACAGCGCACTCTTTCCTCATGCACCTGTCCGTCACACACCTTTCTCGCGCACACTCCTGCGCACACTCTCCCGTCACACCCTCTGTAACACTCACCACACCACGCTTCCATGTGCTCCCTCGCACACGCGCTACGACCGACTCACTCTCGCCAGCACACTCACTCCTTGACACGCACTTTTTCCTCACACACCCCAGAGTCGGACTTTCTTGCACACCTCCATTTTCGCACACCAGACCTGTCGCACACTTCACCAACGGCCTCTCACGAACACCCGGGTCTATCTCGACCCCCAAGCCTCTTAAATCACCTGGCGCATCATACGCACGACCATATTGGTCACCACTTACACCGGGTCCTCTTCCTCTTCGCTTCTCCTCCATCACCTGCGAATCCCTCATCCGGTTAACGAGCACATCACGATCCAAACACAGACTTTGGACCAATTCTTTTATCTCCTCTTTTATCTCTTTGTTATCCCCTCTCCGTCGCTTCTTAATTTCGCTCACCCCTTCTTCCACTTCTTCTAATTTGTGCCTCACCTCTTTTATTCCCCGGTACGTCTCCTCAAGCTCGTCCTCCAAGGCTACCTTGACCGTTTCCATGTGCGTCCTCACCTGCCGGTCCTTCGTCTCCATTACCTCTATCACCTCGTCCAACCTCGTTGTCAGTCCCTCACGTACCATCTGACACTCTTTTTTAATTACCCCGACGTCCTTTTTCATCTCCTTCTGTGTCGATTTTAAACCCTCTATTACCGCTGTGTTCTTCTTTACCTGGTCCCCCAACTCCTTTTGTCCCACTGTCAGTTGTTCTACTCCCAGCGTCAACTCCTCTATACCACCTTGCAATTTTACAGTCCCCTTTCTCACCTCTTTCTCCATGCGCTCCTTACAGTGCCTCACCTCCTCGCGCACTCCTCCGACCTCCTCACTCACTCCTCTTCTGATCTCCTCTCCCATCACTTGCATCTCCTGCCCAGATGCCACCCTCATCTGCTCCATTTCCTCCCTGTGAGCATCCAGTTTGGTTTCTACCCCCATTCTGACCCCCTCTATCTGCTGCCCCATTTGGTGAACTTCCCTTTCCGCTTGGTCCCTCATGTCCCTCAATTTGCCTTCCATGGTGTTTTCTAACCCCTCTAACCCTTTTTGCATCCCTTCCATTTGATTCTCTTGAGCGGCCATTCTGTTTTCTACCCCCGTTAACCCCTCCTGTATTTCCCCTAATCTATCGTCTAATTTCTCAAATTTCATGTCTAATCCCTTAAAATTATTGTCTAATCCCTTAAAATTATTGTCTAATCCCTCACTGGTACCCCTCGCTTCGTCCCTCATTACCCCCATTTGGTTTCCCATTACCCCCAATTGCTCACTCCGAGCCCTCGCTTCGTCCCTCATTACCCCCATTTGGCCCTCCAATCGCTCACCCTGAGCATCCATCCGGTTCCCCATTCTGTTTGCCATTTCTTCATTATTCTGGGCCATAAGGGCCTTCATTTGTATAAAAAACAAGTTCCAATCCACCGGGGGCGCTGCCACGGTCGCCGGCGCGGTGACCAGCGAGGCGCCATTTTGCGTGCTTGCTACCCTCGCTGTTTCGCTCTCCTCACGTGTCTCAATTTGGTCCTGGACCGACCCTGCTTCACTCTCCCCTACCGGACCCCAGCCGTCTTGATCCGCCATAGCGTGACTTTCAAAATTCGAGTTTCGTAACACAAATCCAAATTTTGCTGTTATAATTTCGTCGAGCGCAGTAACCGCGGGACCGCGCTCCGGATCGATTTTGTCGAGCGCAGTACGCGCTCCGAATCGATTTTCCCTCCCAAAATTTGGGCCTAACTAATTTAGTCCCGGGTCCGAATCTCACTCCTCGACACCAATTGTTACCGTACTAACACAATTGGTGTCCAAAATTTGGGCTAAATAAATTTAGTCCCAGGTTCGAATCCAACTCCTGACAACCAATTGTTACAGACACGACTTTGATGTTAAGATGGGCCGAGCGGAATGGCCGTCGTGTCCGCACAAATTACCCGATTGTACTCGAACGTTGACGAAGCCGCGCCACGCTGGCTCAATAAGGAAAAAGAAGACACACGGCTGGATTATAATGACAGACACCAATGTTTCGATTCTCAAGTATATTCGTACGGAAAGGTTAGATTACAGGGGCTAGAGGTAAAGCACAGAAAAGATGGGCACTTAGACACAGGCTTATCTTAACCCCAGACAGACGACAGGTAAACGGGACAACGGCTGACTCACACGGGGGTTGATGGCAGGGAAAGGCAGGTATCGGTGGCTCCAGGTGCACCTGGGCTCGGGGCAGAATCAACACGGTTCGGTCCGGTCCAAAGATGCGGGGAGGTCACAGCGCTCGGAGGTAACGTTCTTTCACAGGCGGGTTCTCTTCCTCTCAGCGATCGCAGGCAACGTTCTTTCTCAGGCGGGGCGCATCTGACTCAGCGCTCGCAGGTACCTCTTTCTCCAGCTGGGGGCGCATCTCTCCTTACTTCCGGTAAGGTCGCCACGTATATCCGGCGGGGAGTGACACGCCCTCGGCTCGCTAGCGCCGCCCCAGATGGAATCGGTCCGCCCTTCTGATTGGGTGCGGGGGGTTACCAGGCTCCGCCCTTGAGGAGGAGCTGACAGCCAGCCCCTCCGTGGTAACCCCGTGGAGCGCGTGGTCAATGGCGCTAATCGAGCCGGTGTGAGGACGCATCCTCCCCCGCGCCGCCGCCATCTCCTCTGTTGTTGTTGTAATTGTTGGGGAAGAAGATGGGAGGAGGTATGGGAAAGGTCCTAAACTCACTACTGATGCCATATAATCACATTCTGGTGCAACGAAGAGTCAGAATTAATGGAAACGAGTCCTTAACTGACATAGATTAAGAATAACTAGCAAGATGTCCGAAAGTTGTCTACGTGTGGTGCGGTGGACCTGGGCACGACATTTAATGGGGGAATAAGGGGAAGGTCGGCTCTACTGAGTGTTATTTACATGCAATGGGACTAGGGAATGGGGGATTGGGGAAAGTTGGGGAGTATTGGAGAAATAGGGGAATATTTACAAGCGGATATGGAGGCCAAATTCCATATTCGCAACAATATATATATATATATATATATATGTATATATATATATATATATATGTATATATATATATATATATATATATATATATATACATATATATATATATATATATATATATATATATATATATATATATATTGTTCCGGATCTCTCCGTCGGCCTTTTTCCCCTTATCAAGGGGGGATCAACCCCCTTGTCTTTGACTGACCGACGTGCGTCCTGAAGTTGCACAGCTACCCCCGAAGAGGCAGGTGCACAACCTCGTTCGTACCGCGGACAGATGTTAATTGCCAAGCGGTTTAGCAACCGCGGCACGAACCATTAACAAGAGACTAGACCCGATTCCTAAACGTTGGCCAAATCGTGCCACAGGTGTCCAATGAGGGAAATCACAAAGACGACGGAAGTAAGGGAATGAAAGACAGGGTAGGAAGAACAAATCTAATTTATTATTATTATTTACAACACCAAAAGAACCGAGGAGAATGGAAAGATAAGAAAATAACGACAGAAAGAGGGACGGACCAGAAGGACACAGTGCAACACTAGCTTACCTATTGCAGTCTTACTTAACCCCAGGGACAAGACAAAAGACAGACTACGAGCACACTTACACGGGGGATGATGGCAGGAACGAATGCTGGAGGTGGATGGCTGGAGGGAGAGGAAGGTCCAACGGGAACGGGGTCACGGTCGGGCCGGGAGCGGGCAGCCGCCGTTCCTCCGCGGCCACGGTCGGCACCGCCGTCAACGCCCAAGCTGTGGTCGTGCAAGCTGCCGCGGTACGAGCTCCGCCGGTTCAAGCTGCTGCTGCTGTTCGAGCTCCGCTGGTTCAAGCTGCTCCTGCATACCGCTGCGTCGCATGCTCTCCAAAGGCTTATTATTGCTCATCCGCCACGTGCTCCCCAAAGACTCATCTGCCGCATCACTCTCAAACGGCTTGCGCGGGCGCTTTTATATCGCGCCTCGCGATCAACCGGCGCCACGCCCGTGCTGGTATCTCACCAGTCCTGAATGGCGGGTGGGGCTCGCTGGCTCCACCTTCTGATGATGATGGCGGAGACATGCCTTTCTTCTCCGAAATTACCTCGTGGCTAATGGTGGAGTGCAGTTGGCAATTGCTGACAAATGGGGAATTGGATGGGAATCTACCTTATTTCAATTCGGTGCAATGAAGTGTCAGTTAATGGAAGACAGAGCCTTAAACTAATACACATAATAAGGAGATAACTACTGAAAAGGGAAATCTATGATTTGCTACGTGATTCTATATGGACTAACTAAGGGACGACCTTTGACCTTTACACACAACACGGAGGGTGATATTTACACACAAAAAAAACACAATTCTCAAATCCACAACAATATATATGTGTGTATATATATATATATATATATATATATATATATATATATATATATATATATATATATATATATATATATATATATGTATGTATGTATATATATATATATATATATATATATATATATATATATATATATATATATATATATATATATATATATATATATATATATATATATATACATATATACGAGCTTGACTCGGCTCGCTACACATCGTTACAGAGGAATGGGCTTGTTTTAGCTGAAGGTAATGATTATACTTGAGTTGCTGTGTTGTCATGATTTAAACCAATGATAATACAAACAATTATTTTGCACAAATTTATTTGTCGTGTTTGTGATATTACATTTTACAAGCAATTTCGGTTGAAAAAATATGACAAATTCAAAAAACAACCCCTCAGCACATACCTACGTGAGGGGTAGGTGCAGATTGGAAGTTTGGGACGATTACACCTCACCACCACGTAATTCAAAACACATCACCACCACAATATTAAAAACCCCTCACCACCACAAAATTAAAAACACCTCACCACCACGATATGCAAAACACCTCACCACCATGAAATTCAAAACTCCTCACCACCACGAAAATTCAAAACACCTCACCACCACAAAATTCAAAACACCTCACCACCACAAAATTCAAAACACCTCACCACCACGTAATTCAAAACACCTCACCACCACATAATTCAAAACACCTCACCACCACATAATTCAAAACACCTCACCACCACATAATTCAAAACACCTCACCACCACGTAATTTAAAACACCTCACCACCACGTAATTCAAAACACCT
>NC_136262.1:195907640-195930140 GCF_964187855.1 Myxine glutinosa
CAGTCTTAATTAACCCAGGGACAGAACAAACAAGGACAGACTCACGCGGGGAATGATGATAGGAATGGTAGGAGGTGGATGGCTGGAGGGAGAGGAAGGTCCACGGGTGCTGCAGCACGATCGGCGCGTTTAGCAGCCGTCGTTCCTTCGCGGCCCTGCTCAAGAACTGCCGTCAAGGCCCCAAGCTGCTGTTGTTGCTGCTGTGGCTGCTGCTGCTGCTGCTGCTGTGTGGACGTCACGTGCTTTTTCCAGGACTCATCTCTCGCTTGGTCCAACCACTTGCACGTCTCCCTGTCCAACCACTTGCACGTCTCCCTGTCCAACAACTCTTTCTCTCTTGCGCGCGCGCTTTTATATCGCCTCAGGCGATCAAGCCGCCGGCCTTCAGGACACGCCCCCCGGTGAGCTCGCTTCGGCCCTGATTGGTGGGCACAGGCCCTCTGACTCCACCCTTGATGACGATGGGCGGGCACGCCCTTCTTCCCCGAGCTGAGCACATGCTTAATGGCGGTTTTGGGGCGAAACCAACAACCCACAGCTGTAGCAAACCTGACAAACTGCCCAGTGCAGTTGGTAATGGAGGCTTGGAGGGGATGTAATTGGCAATTGAGGCTTGGCAATGGAAGTTTTGGGAGTGGGAATGGGGAATGAAGGGAATCTATCTTATTTCACTTGGTGCAATGGAGTGTCATCTTAATGGAAGACAAGGCCTTACCCTAATACACATAATAAAGATATAACTATCAACAAGGGGGAAATCTATGATTGGCTGACGTGATTGTTTATGACCTAATTATGGGACGCCCTTTGACCTTTATACATAACTGGAGTAAGGAGGGTCCAGAATAAAGTAATAATAATAAAAAACACAATAAAAAAAACACAATCCTCATATCCACAACACTGCACCCTCCTCCTCTTAGGCACGTCCCGGGCCTATAACTTTAACTTAGTGTGACACGTAGGTGTAGTTCCCTCTACATTTAACTTGACCCTGAGTGCGACAATTTTAAAACATAAATAAATATGTCCCGCTGCTCCATTGCACCCTGCCTAACAGACTCACGCCCACAGCTAACCGAAATGCGGAATGGTCTTCAAACTATACACTGACGGTGGGGAGCATTATTTACAATGACGCTATTTTATTTACAAAACGTAACCCAGGACCTGTGATCGTTCTTTTTGGGGGGGAGACAGTCTGCCC
Source organism: Myxine glutinosa (assembly GCF_964187855.1). NCBI lineage: Eukaryota > Metazoa > Chordata > Myxini > Myxiniformes > Myxinidae > Myxine > Myxine glutinosa. Next base: position 195,908,848 of record NC_136262.1, read on the forward strand.
TGCATCGATGCACCATGAAAGCACCCAAAAACGCACCAACACACCCTCAAGCACCAATCGGTGCACAGTCATCACTGGTCATCAATAAAAAATAAACCAACAAACAAACCCCTAACCCTGCTGGTGGTCTCTTGCTTTTCGGCTCCCTCTGCTGGCTATTTGCTTTTTCCTGATGTTGTCATCTTCTTTGCTGGCGGCCTATTTGCACTATTAAAATGCACCCAACGTGTCCATTTTTATTTTCTTTATTTATGGCCCACAGGGCCGACTAGTGTGGTTCACCTGTGGGGCATCGGTGCCCTGTGGCCAAGGTCCGCCGGCAAGATTTCGGGCCTTCATGGCCGGTGCCAGCAGAGGGGCCATGCCCCAACCCATGGGGTCCATCAGTGGTGCTCAGCCACAGACATGTGGTCCATAAGGTGGTGCATCGATGCAGACAGCTGTGGTTGCGAGAGGTTTGGGCGCACAATGGCCGACTCACGCACGCTCCCCTCGGCGCCCAGTGGCGCACAGGTCCTCATGTGGGAGACAAAAGGGGGGGAAAAGACAGATGAGTGAGGGGTAAGGTCACAAGGGTACACATCAATAAGGCAATGCAAGGTGAAGTGCGTACAGAGAGCGAAGTGAGAAAAGCTCGTCCCTACCGTACGTCACCCCCCCTTGTCACCTACACTACCCTTGCCCTTACCCCATATGTACAACAATCTCCACATTTACAAATCCGTCGCTACCGTCACATCTTCCCCCTATACCAAATTAGTCTTCACTCCCTCTACTTCAAAATTTGCCATCACCCAATTCATCATCAATCCTCATAAGGAGGAAGAGATGGAACATCAAGCACAATGTCACACCCACGTCATGATGCGTCTCACATTCCAAACATTTGCATCAAAAATAATAAAACAACCTGGCATGGTGTGGAGGTACGTCATCCCAGGTGAGTGGATGCAGATGGTGCGAGGAGACTTCAATCCTAACTATCCTCTAAATGACTTTAACACACTTTACATGACCCGGGGTCTTTCCCTGCCAAACCATTGGCAATCTTACTCTATGTGGTTTTAAAAACCAATTCCCATTGACCAAACTGTGGTGCTTCTCAATTTGGGGTCTCACTCCCCCGATTCATCTCCCTGTGCCCTTGCACAATTTCTGGGCTGGGTTGTGCAGCTCTCCCAGCAGGTCTACCCACCTGCACACCTCCACCACTGTAGTTGCCTCCGAGCTTACCTGCTCCTTACCTAACCTATCTAACTGGGGAAGGCCCCTCCTGGCTCTGTCACCCCTCGGTGCCCTCTGGCACTGGGCTACCCGGGTCCGTCCTCCGGATCCTCGGGCCCCATCCACAACAACTCTACCGGCTCCCAGAGCCCACTTGTGGCCTCACCTGGCCGACATCCTCACAGTGGTGGAGTGCCCAAACCAACTATACACACTAACAGGCTACACGCCCAGCCATTTCCACAACACTAATGCACCCATCCAAATACCATTCTTTCACCCGCACCACAGATGCCAATATCCAACCACAATTTACCTATACCCTCTACCTAACACTTACACTACCCTCCCCGGGTATTCGTGATGGGGGTCCATCCTTCCCCCATTCACACCTTCGCACCATCCACTCCACTCCATAGTTTCCACCATACTCACTCCACGACCATCCATTCCAATACTCCATATACTCCATACCATTTATTCCATACACCTGTTCTCCATTCACCTGTAGTTGCACACCTGTGCAATCATACCTGGTGCCACCTGCACCCTCCTTCCTTCCTGGACCATTTGGTCAGCACAACTCACATCACTATCACTCACTCAAACACTGCTCCATACACCTGCTCAGTTGCACACCTGTGCAATCTCACTACAACTCACACTCACAATCATTTACTCATACCCTGCTCAATACACTTGAATACACCTCCAACACTCACACGGCATCATCTAATCTACCTGTTGCCCTGCTAACTTAGTGCTCCCCGTCTCCCCTTTAAACTAAGCACATACCACGTCATTATCATCCACACTAATCTAACTGCGTCCCCACTACAGGTATCATTGTCACTAACTAATCTTAACGTTACCTATTGTCATCTTCTCTAGATCCCTACACATTATATCCTAACCCTCCCGGGCTAGTTTTCACTGCCAAACCCCATAACTAGAGCTCCTTTGCCCCCGCTGTGAGGGATGACAGAGTTGCCATCCCATCACATCGGGCATCTTTCACTACAAATTTTGCTCGTCCAAATTCAACAAATCAAAAATTTGCCAATCATCTGCCAATCATTCTACCAATCATCAAATTTTGCTTTGCAATTTCGGGGCCAAAACACTATCCTCGTCATCAGTCTACTCACTAGTGCCTCTCGGTGCGCCAATTCATCTCTAAAGCTCGGCTTCGTAAAGCCGGGCAATGAATGCGGGTTCTTTGGTGCCGGCGGTTGGATGCGTCCGACACTCAGTGAAGGGAAGGAGGTTTACTCGGGCCGAGATCCCATGCACCATCTCGGCACAGAGCCGTCCAATGGCCCGATCTCGACCTGCCGGAACGCCTCAACAAAAAGGGGTCGCCATGACGACCCTTCCTATCGGGCTGCCCGCTCCGCCTAGTGGAGCACGGACGTGGCCGTTCAAAGCGAGGCCCAGCGTGGATCGCGTACGGCGGTTCTTTCGAAACCGCCGTGGTTCGGATCCCCGCTGGTCCTCGCGGCATGCGAAGCTGCCCGGCGCGCACCGAGGGCCCGATTCGGCTATACGTCGCTCTAACCGCTAACCCGGTTACCGTCGATGCTCCACTTGCATGCTCACACCCCGCAGCCCGTTCCTTGCTCCTCATCATTGCACCTTCTCTTACACCCCCAGGTACACTCATTCCGCTCACAGACTTGGTCACACACCTGACCACTGCACACCTTTGCACACACTCGTTGTTCGCACACCTCACCAACACACCTCTTCGCGCCCCCTCCTCAGTCACCTCCTCTGTGACAACCACAGGTGTGCTCGCACTGGCACACCCAACCACATGCCTCACTACCAATTCCAGTGTGCATTCCCACACACGCTCTACCATTCCAGGTGTGCATCCCCTCTCACCTGCCACAACCAACTCACGCTCCGTGTCACTCTCACATCTCTCACCACCACACTCGGTCGCGCACTCACCCTTACTTTTGACAGCGCACTCTTTCCTCATGCACTCCTCTGTTACACACCTTTCTCGTGCATCCTCTTGCGCACACTCTCCCGTTACACCCTCTGTAACACTCACCACAGGCGTGCATTCTCCCTTACTCTTGACAGCGCACTCTTTCTTCATGCACCCGTCCGTTACACACCTTTCTCGCGCTTCCTCTTGCGCACACTCTCCCGGTACACCCTCTGTAACACTCACCACTGGTGTGCACTCTCCCTTACTCTTGACAGCGCACTCTTTCCTCATGCACCCGTCCGTTACACACCTTTCTCGCGCATCCTCTTGCGCACACTCTCCCGTTACACTCTCCGTAACACTCACCACAGGCGTGCATGCTTCCGTTACATCCTCTGTAACACTCCCCACTCCGCGCTTCCATGTGCCCCCTCGCACCTGCGCTACGACCAACTCACTCTCGACAGCACACTCACTCCTCGGCGCGCACTTTTTCCTCACACACCCCAGAGTTGGACATTCTCGCTCACCTCCTCCTTCGCACACCGGACCTGTCGCACACTTCACCAACGGCCTCTCACGAACACCCGGATCCAAATCAACCCCCAAGCCGACTGAAGCTCCCCTCACATCATATACATTTCCTCGTATATCGCCACTCACCTTGGCACCTTGTCTCCGCACCTCCTTCGCCACCTGCAAACTCTTTATTTGGTTAGCGAGCACATCTTCACGATTTGAGCACCGACCTTGCACATATTCCATCACCTCCTCCTGTATTTCTCTCTTAGTTTCCGTCCGTCTCTTCTTAATTTCACTCACCCCCTCTTCCACCTCCTTCAACCTTTGCTTCACCTCTTTTATTTCCCGGTGCGTCTCCTCTATCTCGTCCTCTAAGGCTACCTTGACCGTTTCTATGTGCGTCCTCACCTCCCGGTCCTTCGTCTCCATTACTTCTGTCACCTCGTCCAACCTCGTTGTCAGTCCCTCACGTACCGTCTGACATTGCCTCTTCGTCGCTATTAACTCGTCTCTGATGTCTTTTTGTGTTGCCTTTAACCCTCCTAGTACCGCAGTGTCCTTTTGTACCTGCTCCACTCGTTCTTTTTGTCCCACCGTCAGCTGTTCCACCTCCTGCGTCAGGTCCTCTATGCCCTCCTGTAACCTAGCCGTATTATTCCTCACCTCTTTCTCCATACGCTTCTCACCTCGCTTTACCTCCTCGCGTATCCCCGAGACCTCTTCGCTTACACCTCGTCGTATATCCTCCTTCATCTCCTCCATCTCTTTTGTAGATGCCACCCTCATCTGTCCCAATTCATCCCTCTGAGCATCCAATTTACCTTCTAACCCGATTTTCACCTCCTCTATCTGGTTCCCCATCCGTTTGATTTCCCGGGCGGATTGCTCCCCTACTTCCCGCAATTTGTCGTCCATTGTGTTTTCTAACCCCCTTAACCCATTTTTCACCCCCTCTATCTGATTCTCCTGGGCAGCCATTCTATTTTCCACCCCTGTTAACCCATGTTTCACCCCTTCTATCCCATTGTCTAACCCCTCAAATTTCTTGTCTAACCCCTCAAATTTCTTGTCTAACCCCTCAAATTTCTTGTCTAACCCCTCAAATTTATTTCCCATATTGTTTAACCCATCTCTTAATTTCTCACTAGTACCCCTTGCTTCGTCCCTCATTTGGCCCCTCAATTGCTGACCCTGAGCATCCATCTTATCATTTAGCTTCTCCATGCTTGCCGCGAGTTGAATCAGAAAGAGGTTCATGTCTATTGGCGCCGTGGGCTCGGCCGCCGCGGCTACGTGCGCAGCGCAATTTGGTGCTGCTACGGTCACGGGTGCCGCTAAATTTGGTGCCACTACACCCACGTGCGCGAGGACGCCATTTTGCGCGCCTGACACCTCCTCAACGACCTCCTCATTGTTCTCCTCCATTTCCTCCCTCTGATCCTGGGTTACCCCTAACCCCTCTTCTAGCTCCCCCACCGGCATCCCGTCACCTTGACCAGCCATGGCGCGACTTTCAAATTTAGGATTTAAAAAACTAAATCTTGGCCGCTCCAAATTTTGACCAAATTTTTTCTAGATTTTTTTAAAAATTGGTTTCGGCCTCGTATCTCACTCCCAGACACCAATTGTTATGGACCGCGGACAAGATGTTGTTTGCCGAGCGGATGGCGCCGCGGCCGAACAGTTACCCCGACTAACCCGATTTCTGAACGTTGGCCAAAATCGCGCCACAGATATTCAATGGGGAAAAGACAAAGGCGACACGGATGTGAAGAAGAAGAAGAAGACAAAAAGGTTGGAAATACTACTAAATTTATTCCTACTATATACACGCTCAAAGTAACCAAGGAGAAGGAAAGATAATAAAATAATGTACAGAAGATATTAGAGACACAGGGCAACGCTAGCTTACCTACAGTCTTAATTAACCCAGGGACAGAACAAACAAGGACAGACTCACGTGGGGAATGATGATAGGAATGGCAGGAGGTGGATGGCTGGAGGGAGAGGAAGGTCCACGGGTACTGCAGCACGATCGGCGCGTTTAGCAGCCGTCGTTCCTTCGCGGCCCTGCTCAAGAACTGCCGTCAAGGCCCCAAGCTGCTGTTGTTGCTGCTGTGGCTGCTGCTGCTGCTGCTGCTGTGTGGATGTCGCGTGATTTTTCCAGGACTCATCTCTCGCTTGGTCCAACCACTTGCACGTCTCCCTGTCCAACCACTTGCACGTCTCCCTGTCCAACAACTCTTTCTCTCTTGCGCGTGTGCTTTTATATCGCCTCAGGCGATCAAGCCGCCGGCCTTCAGGACATGCCCCCCGGTGAGCTCGCTTCGGCCCTGATTGGTGGGCACAGGCCCTCTGACTCCACCCTTGATGACGATGGGCGGGCACGCCCTTCTTCCCCGAGCTGAGCACATGCTTAATGGCGGTTTTGGGGCGAAACCAACAACCCACAGCTGTAGCAAACTTGACAAACTGCCCAGTGCAGTTGGTAATGGAGGCTTGGAGGGGATGTAATTGGCAATTGAGGCTTGGCAATGGAAGTTTTGGGAGTGGGAATGGGGAATGAAGGGAATCTATCTTATTTCACTTGGTGCAATGGAGTGTCATCTTAATGGAAGACAAGGCCTTACCCTAATACACATAATAAAGATATAACTATCAACAAGGGGGAAATCTATGATTGGCTGACGTGATTGTTTATGACCTAATTATGGGACGCCCTTTGACCTTTATACATAACTGGAGTAAGGAGGGTCCAGAATAAAGCAATAATAATAAAAAACACAATAAAAAAAACACAATCCTCATATCCACAACAATATATATAATATATATATATATGTATATACAGACTTGGCATTTAATATGGAATCTTTTTTTGTGGGGGTGAACTTACTTTTCAAGATGTCTTAGAACCAAAACTTCATTGGAATTATGTTGAAATTATTCTAGATTTTGTTAATGTTACCTTTAAAAGAAACAAAAAACACATTTGACATTTCGAAACAAATAAATTGATCCTTGAAAGTGATGTAAACTGATATCGAACTCAATTCACGGACAGTACTGTGTTAAACTTCTGTACGTTTTCCAGAAGTATCTCTTTATTTTGCACATTAGCCAAAATTTTTTTTAACAAAAACAAAAGTTAAATTACGACTGGGATTACGGACAGTAAAATTACAGTTCAGTACTTCGTGTAACCCCCACGAGCATTCAGGAGAGCACGTACACGTTGAGGCAAGCTGTTCACGAGATTTGCCAAGGTTTGGACAGGAATCGCTTGCCATGCAGTGACAATAGCCTGCTGCAATTCACGCACAGAGGTCGGCTGCTGGTCCAAGTGGTCGATTTGACGCTTTAATTCTGCCCACAAGTTCTCTATCGGATTCATATCCGGGGACATGGCAGGCCACTCCATATGCTCTACACCACGGTCAGCAAGAAAGTGTTGGATCATGCGAGCACGATGAGGCCGTGCATTGTCATCTTGGAAGACAAAGTTTCCTCGAAAGGCTGCACGAGCAAATGGAAGCAATGTTTCTTCCAGAATGACCCTGTACTTGAACTGGTTCAGGTTTCCATTCAGAACAACCAGGTCAGTTTTGCCCCCTGCATGAAAAGCAGCCCAAACGGTCACCCCACCACCTCCAGCTTGGACCCTTGGCACTATACAATCTTCGTTGTGGGCTTCATGCACTTGTCTGCGCACTCGGACGCGGCCATCTTGACGATAGACCAGAAATCTAGACTCGTCACTGAAAATTCACGTGATTCAGTGTCCTGGCTGCCATTGATGGTGTTCTCTGGCCCACTGCAATTGGCGCTGGCGGTGTTGTCTGGTCAGGCGTGGCTTTCTCAGGAGACGCCTGGCATGATAGCCTGCTTGAACCAGTCGTTGGTTGACTAGCCTTCTGGATACAGGCACATTTGTCAGTTGCTGCCACTCAGCCCTAAGCCGATTAGCTGACTTGGTACGGCCATTGCGGACTAACCGGTGCAGCTAGCGATCATCCCTCCTCGTGGTTCTGCGGGGAGGTCCTCGCCTCGGTATTAGAGTAGGGACACCCCTCTGAGCATTTCGTTTCAGGATCTTTGACACCTGACCTTGAGTGATGCCATACTGCCGAGCAATAGCACGCTCTTTCATGCCGTAATTTAGTGAAGCCACCACTCTATGACAAACAGCATTGTCGATTTGACGGACCATCTAAAGAGGAAGCGGCAATAACTTTTGGAGACGTGCAGCAGTTGTTTTCCACTAATACAGAACGCAACAACCCTTGTATACCCGACTGTGAAGCCAATCGTCAAATGCACCTGTCCGTACATTTTGCCACGCCACCTGTGATATAATCCTGTTGTTGACTTCTTGCTGCGACAGACAATCAGTGACATGGTTCTTTGAACAAATAAATCACCAAAGTATAAAAGAAACTCACCAGATTGATATACTGAGTTAGGAAAGTGAACCCAATTCAAGAAAAAACAAAATTCCATATTAAATGCCAAGTCTGTATATATATATATATATATATATATATATATATATATATATATATATATATATATATATATTAATATATATATATATATATATATATATATATATATATATATATATATATATACATATATATATCCACAGTCCAGACGATGACGTTTCAATTGAAACATCCAAGAGACAATAAATTGTTCGCAACACACATCATATAATATCGAGCCCATTGTAGGCCATGTCAGAAGCGATGTGCGCGAGTCGTCGAGATCCAAACGTTGCGCGCATCACACGCTCCGCTCGTCGCGACTCGGAGACGACTCTGCACTCTCGCTTTGAAATGTACAGCTGCGAGCGATAATGGCACACATTCCGCAGCGTCACGTCGGGCCTGCGAGAATCTGTCAGCTAAGCTGATAATGTGCTTTGTAGGTGTAAAATTTGGACACACTCTAGGCCGCAAATTGAAAATGATTTTTGCCACACGCGCGTTTAAACAGCGGGAAATCGCTTCTCCAAAACAAATTACAAAGCAATGTGATACCCTGCCACCGTCGAGTCTCTATCTGCTGTGCTTATGCAATGATTGCGTAAACAGAATGCCAGCAGTGTGAAAAATGCGTCGCAATCATTGCAGCGCAGCAGAAGCGTACAGTCCGAGACGATTACCGGTGCCTGATTTTTGTTCCCACGACCAACTCACCGCCCCACGTTCCTCCATCCTTCACCATCCCCCCCACCTTCCACCCTCCTTCACCCAACCCCCCCCCCCCCCACCTTCCGCCCTCCTTCACCCAACCCCCACCTTCCTACCTCCTTCACCCAACCCCCCCCCCCCCACCTTCTTCCCTCCTTCACCCAACCCACCACCTTCCGCCCTCCTTCATCCAACCCCCCCCCCCACCTTCCTCCCTCCTTCACCCAACCCCCCCCCCCACCTTCCGCCCTCCTTCATCCAACCCCCCCTCCCCCACCTTCCTCCCTCCTTCACCCAACCCCCCACCTTCCTCCCTCCTTCACCAACCCCCCCCCCCCACCTTCCTCCATCCTTCACCCAACCCCCCACCTTCCTACCTCCTTCACCCAACCCCCCCCCCCCACCCACCTTCTTCCCTCCTTCACCCAACCCCCCACCTCCCTCCCTCCTTCACCCAACTCCCCACCTTCCTCCCTCCTTCACCCAACCCCCCACCTTCTTCCCTCCTTCACCCAATCCCCCACCTCCCTACCTCCTTCACCCAACCCCCACCTTCCTCCCTCCTTCACCCAACCCCTCACCTTCCTTCTGTTTACATCCAGCCATGTTTTCACCAATTACCGTTCACACAGTGTCGTTCCGAACACATCGCAGGCCGTTAAAGATACAAATCGCCTGATAGGGCGCAGAAAATGGGGGGCAAAGGGGGGGTGGGGTGGGGGTAAGTACCCCCTCTCAAATTTTCAAAAAGGTTATGACAACGACGTGACAATGCTGAGTATTAAACATAAGGCGTACTATTCTTTCGGAATACAGTCTGCCACAATCCAGGTATTCTTAAATCAGGAATTCACCTGTCCCCCTTTATGCACCCCCCTCCGAATCCCGAAATGCTTCTGAAAGATCTGATCGCATCCACAACTTTGCACCACACACGCACACACACTCACACATTCAAACGCACGCATACATGCATGCACAGTGATTGCACACACACACACACACACACACACACACACGCACACACACTCGCACATTCAAACACACGCATACATGCATGCACACACACACACACACACACACTCATACATTCACACGCACACACACACACACACATTCACACGCACACACACTCATACATTCAAACGCACGCATACATGCATGCACACACACAACACCCACACACACGCACACACACTCACACATTCAAACGCACGCATACGTGCATGCACACACACACACACACATTCACACGCACACACACTCACACATTCAAATGCACGCATACATGCATGCACACACACAACACCCACACACACGCACACACACTCACACATTCAAACGCACGCATACGTGCATGCACACACACACACACACACACACACACACACACTCATACATTCACACGCACACACACACGCATTCACATGCACACACTCATACATTCACACACACACACATTCACACACACACACACACACACACACACTCATACATTCACACGCACACACAGCTCGTTTTGTCATTTCTGTTCCTCACAATTCTATCTCTCTCTTTTACACACACACACACACACACACACACACACACACACACACACACACACACACAAACACACACACACAAACACACTCATACATTCACACGCACACACACTCATACATTCACACGCACACACATCTCGTTTTGTCATTTTTGTTCCTCACAATTCTATCTCTCTCTTTTACACACACACACACACACACACACACACACACACACACACACACACACACACACACACACACAAACACACACACACACACACACACACACACACACTTAATTAATTGTACAGTATCGGTTGTTCCTAAACTTAAATATACAGTCACGTGAAAAAGTAAGTACACCCCATGTAAAGTTTTGACTTTTTCAACATATTTCAACATACAGCTATTTGATCTTCATTTCAACAATATTGATAGATAAAGGTGATATAATATAACAAATATCATGAAACATTTACATTTTGTAGTCCATTGTATCATTTAAATAAACATGAATGCAAATTTCGCATATGGAAAAAGTAAGTACACCCTTGGCTCTAATAGGTGGTATTGCCCCCTTTGGCAGAAACAACCTCAAGTGGGCGTTTCTTATAACTGTCTACCAGTCTCTGACATCGACTGGGAGAAATTTTTGCCCACTCCTCCATACAGAATTCTTTCAGCTGTGAGATGTTTGAGGGGTTTCTTGCATACACAGCTCGTTTCAAATCCCCCCAGAACATCTCGATGGGATTTAGATCCGGGCTTTGACTTGGCCATTCCAGAACCCTCCATTTCTTGCTTTTCAGCCATTCCTTGGTGGATTTACTGGTATGTTTAGGGTCATGTTGCAAAGTCCACCTTCGGTTGAGCTTCAAATTGCCGACAGATGGCCTCACATTATCCTCAAGCACCCTCTGGTACAATGAAGAATTCACAGTGGATTCTATGATGGTGAGCTGCCCAGGCCCTGATGCAGCAAAGCTGCCCCAAACCATAATATTTCCACCACCATGCTTTACAGTTCGTGTCAGGTTCTTGTGTTCAAATGCTGTCTTTGGTTTTCACCAAACATGTCTTCTGGTACTGTGGCCAAATAGCTCTACCTTTGACTCATCTGTCCAGAGCACATTGTTCCAGAAGTGCTGGTCTTTGCCGAGGTGTTCATTGGCAATCATTAGTCTTGCCCTGATGTTCTTTCTGGACAGCAAAGTTTTCCTCCTGGCACACCTCCCACGTAGATCAAATTTGTGCAGCCTCTTTTTAATGGTAGACTCGTGCACTTTGACATCAACAGTGGCAAGAGCTACCTGTAGGTCCCGTGATGATATTATGGGGTTCTTGTAGACTTATTTCAGCATCTTGCGGTCTGCTCTCGGGCTGAACTTGCTGGGGCGGCCTGGCCCGAACAAGTTGGCAGGTGTTAGGAATCTTCTCCACTTGTAGATTATCTTCTGGACAGTCGAATGATTGATTTCAAATTGTTTGGAGATCTTTTAAAATCCCTTCCCAGACTCGTAGGCATCTTTAACCTTCTTTCTGAAGGCCTCAGAGAGCTCTTTTGATCGAGGCATGGTGATGCCGCACACTTCAACAACAAAGAGCAAACCAAACTAAATGTCTGAGGTTTAAATAAGACATGTTCCTGCAAGATCCTCTCGAACGATGTTCTAATCATTTGCACCTGAGCTGGTGCACCCGATTCTAATTTTAGGTATTTGAAGTGGTGATAAATGTAGGGGTGTACTTACTTTTTCCACATGCGAAATTTGCATTTATGTTTATTTAAATTATACAATGGACTACCAAATGTAAATGTTTCATGATATTTGTTATTTTATTTCACCTTTATCTATCAATATTGTTGAAATGAATATCAAATAGCTGTATGTTGAAATATGTTGAAAAAGTCAAAACTTTACATGGGGTGTACTTACTTTTTCACGTGACTGTAAATAATTTAAAGGATTGTTGTAAATGATGTTAATTTCACAACATCCCATATTCAACTTTATTTAAATTGCAAACCTCAAACATAGTTTCTCCACCTAAAGCAAGAACCTTAACCTGTAAGCAATTGACTCGTTTCCCGACTGCATGGATCATCAGCTGGGTGCCGTTCTTCCTCGAGGTTTCAATCCTTTCAGCCCAGGACCTCTCCAAACAGCGGATCCACAACCTCGATCATGGATCCACATCAATAGATGGTACATCAGTAGATCCACAACCTCAGTTGCGTCCAGGCAGTCAGTCAATAGCCCAGCGGCTAAGTCGAAAAATATTTCACTTTGTGGAGAAATTATGAAACTTTGCAGACAGGTGGAGGACCCCAGTAGGAACATTTTTCGATTAGGACCCAACTCTGAAATGCCCCCTGGTGGCCGATAGAAATACGATTGCAGTGGCTAACCCCCCCCCCCCCCCCCCATGACAATTTGGGTGATGTTACGTGGTCCTCCCGGTGACTATCTGGTCTCGGTGACCCCCGGACCGTGAGAGGAACCCCGCCAGAAAGATATATGATTTATACGCTTTCGTAACGCAATCAATATGAATTCCAGTCAATAAGAAACCCCACACCAAGGACCCGGATTAATCAATAATATATTCCCAATCCATCAACAATCAATCAACAATATTACTAAGATGGCCATCTCATATATTTCCCCCCTTGACCCCACTCACTGTACCCTCAATAGTCACTGTCCCTCACAATATCTCTGGGCCCCTCCAGACCAAGATGAAGGTCGACTTCTCCGCACACGGGCGGTTGAACGGACCCCTGGCTGACGTGCTCCAAACGTGCACGTCCCATACAGGGAACGGTTGCTGCAGCGGACACTTCCTCGGGACGCCACCGGGGTCGGAGCCCGTGATCGCAGCCTCTGGGCTGTGAACGGCTCGCAAAGCGCGCGAGGCCCAAGGTGCGACCCGTACACGCCCTCGTAGGCGTCGAGGCGAACAGTGCCGGACGCTTGGTTCCTTCCAGGAACCCACGGCAACCTGACCCGTAACAGGCAATCACCCCGCGTAGGTAACTCTTCTCGCCAGACGGGCTTTTCAAACTCAGCGTTCCAAAGCAGGTAAAGTTCGACTCGGCTCGCGTCGGAGCTGGTCGAGGATCAAGATGGCCGCTTCTCTCCCGACCTTGTCTTTTTTCTTCTTCCGGTTCACCATCCCGTTTCCGGTCTCCTGTTATCAGGAGCGCTTCTAACCATTTAACCACAACAACCTTTAATATAATAAACATTAATAAGCAATGACCTGGATAGTAATTCACATAAATCCGGAATCCGTAACACTCCCCCCCTTCAAGAAAGAAAGTTTGAACCCAGCGAAAACTTTCTTTGCAGGCCAACTTTGATAAACAAACAAGATAACTCACACCCCAAATCATCAGTTCCCCCGGGCAAAATTATCACATCTCAAAAAACAAAGCAACAAAATTTCACAAAACCCCCAGAGATTCCAAAGGTAATTCACTCTGGACCAAGCGTCAACACTTCTAGTTTCTCTTGAATGCCGGTTAAGGGGTGGTGACTGTAGTGAAATCGTATTCGTACTAATGCTGAACCCAGGTGATGATCGTTGCTCGCTGACACCGCTAGGGGCGCGGCTATAAGACCCGCTGCGGTCGGTGCTCAGGGGGACTTCTCCTGTGACATGTTACATCTAGTGGACTCGCTAACGGTACGCCTGCATAGAATATTAAGCTTGCTTGCATTGAATGTTATGAATGGACCCATGTGATGCCAAACCTTATTCCTATTGCATTTCCTGTATTTACAGAATGATGTCATGGTCTTAATGGAATTAAACCAACATATGGACTAAAGTTGTGGACCCGATTGGTTTTTCACAACACTTAATTCCATTAACGATCTACCGACATGGCGGGCAACAAGACGCTGTTGGTCACACAATTCTGCGCCGACCCGCAAGCCTCGGATGGTGGATTGCAACTGAAGCACTGGCTGAAAACGTTGGAGAACCATTTCACTGAGCCTGAGACCGAGCCGACGGCTGTCGCGAAGCTAGCAACGCTGCACTTCAAGGTCGACTACAAGGTGTACAACAGTATCGCACAATGTGCGACGTACAACCTCGCTATTGCGGAGCTCAAACGATTGTACATAAAGGAAAAGAGCCCAGTGTATGCTCGGCATTTGCTATTAACGCGACGCCAGCAACCCAACGAGCTGATGGATCACTATGCCCAGGAGCTCCGGCAACTCCTGCTGGACAGCACCCGGGAGCCACGGACTCACGAGCAGGCTCAGGATGACCTTCTCCTAGACGCCTACATCGCCGGGGTCTCCTCTCAGGACCTAAGGCTGAAACTCCTGGAGAAGACCGACCTGACCTTCCCGGCAGCTCTCGAGCAAGGAAAGGTACACACTGAAGCGCGGTTGCAGTCGAACGCCTATGATCGCACGCGCCTCTTGGTGGGAACCTCACTACATGCACGGCCGGAGAGTGCTACCGCCGAGGGAGCGGAACTGCTCGCGGAACTCCAGGATGCTCCGGAGGAGGATCCGCTCCTGATGGCTGCCGCTACGACCAGACCCAAGGCCTTACGCGGAGCCACTTGCTACTTCTGTGGGGGACAACGACATCTCCGGACAGTGTGTCCAGCTCGGGACGCCATATGCCATTTGTGCTCGCAAAAGGGGCACTACGCAAAAGTGTGCCGGAAAACACGCGGCTCGCAGCCATGCGCGACCTTGAATGGGCTCATTGCGGAGCCTATGAGCTGAGCTCGGAACACGGCGCCTTACCCGGCTTTGAAGGACAGGGTCCCTCCTCGCGGGCCCCTGGTCGCTCAATCGACCTTGGCGAGAGTCACCGAACAGCCACAACAGTCTCATCCTCAATCGGGCACGGCACATGCGTCCTTGACCAGACTCCGGGCCACGCGAGGGGCTTTGGAGCCTCGCCAAGCCCCAGCGGTACGTTCTCGTCGTGTCTCTCAAGAGCGTACAGCATCCACTGGCGGCGACATGAGCTCGGTACCAACTACGGTGGCCCTCACCCGTCAAACGGAGATTTCGAATACTACGGAGGCCCATACCCATCAAACGGCGATTTCGAATACTACGGAGGCCCGTACTCATCAAACGGCGATTTTGAATCACAAAGCACCAGAATGCATGGGAAAGCTCTCTGATGGCTTTAACGGATTCCCCATGAACAACGAATACTCCGGCAACGACCGCAAAACTGCAGAATGCATGGGAAAGCTCTCTGACGGCTTTAACGGATTCCCCATGAACAACGAATACTCCGGCAACGACCGCAAAACTGCAGATTGCATGGGAACACACCCTGACAACTTATACGAGACTCCACGGGCACCCTCTGACTCCCGGAAAACTGCCGCTAGCATAGGATCCGCCCACGAGGCTCGGCCGACCCACTCGGGAGGTTCGGTCCCACTCCCAGCAGGCTCGTCCGGCCTGGCTCAAGCCCTTATTCCCCTCATGGTCGAGGGCCATTGTGTGCGGGCCTTGGTGGATACAGGGTCTATGGATAGTTTTATCGACCAGCGACTAGTGCACAGGCATGGTTGGCAGGTCTTGAGGTCGACGAGATGGATCTTCATGGCTTCCCAGGGACTTCGACTCAGCACGAAGGGGGAATGCCGATTGAAACTCATGATAAAGGGACGGGTCTTCCCAGATGTACACCTTATGGTCTTACCTGCTTTATGTGCTGATATTCTGTTAGGACACGATTTTCTTAAGCGACATGGACGTCTGGAAATGGAGTTTGGTGGGCCTGACACGCTTGTTGTGGGGCTGACGCGCTTGCTGTGTGTGCCCTAGCGAAAATGGAAATCCAGCCGCTTTCGCTGTTCCCCAATCTAACCTCCGACTGTACCCCTGTAGCGGTAAAATCACGGCGCTACTCTCGAGCAGACATGCAATTCATTGCGGACGAAACGGCTCAGCTCTTGAAAGACGGTATCATAGAACCTAGCCGGTCGCCGTGGCGAGCCCAGGTCTTGGTGATACGAAGCGATGCACACCGCAGACGCATGGTAATCAACTATTCCCAAACGATTAACCGCTTTACACAGCTGGATGCCTACCCCCTTCCGGGGATGGACGCGCTGGTGCGACAGGTGGCCCAGTACTCGGTCTACAGCACTCTCGATCTCCGTAGTGCGTACCATCAGATCCCCATCTCTAGGGCAGATCGTATCTATACTGCATTTGAGTCGGGGCAACGGTTGTACCAGTTTACTCGACTGCCTTTTGGGGTAACGAACAAGGTCACCTGTTTCCAGAGGGCCATGGATGACCTCATTGCAAGGGAGAACTTAACCGATGTTTTCGTCTACCTAGACAATCTTACGGTTTGTGGGTATGACCAAGGGCACCATGATGCTAATCTGAAGCGCTTCCTCGAGGTCGCGCAGAGGTATCACTTAACCATGAACAAGGATAAGTGTCAATACTCTCGACGCAAGATAGATCTTCTGGGGTACACAGTGACCCATGGCTCTGTCGCTCCGGATAAGGAGCGTCTGCGACCTTTGCTCGACATGGCCCCTCCCTGCGATCGGGCATCCCTGAAGCGCGTCCTCGGGCTATTCGCCCATTACTCAAAATGGGTCCAAAATTTCTCCGCGAAACTTCGCCCCCTTGTGGCCTGCGACACATTCCCTCTGCGTCCGGCCGCATTGGCGGCCTTTGGAGGCCTTAAGGCCGACATCGCCAGTGCCGCTGTGGCGACGATCGACGAGAGCAGATCTTTCGTCCTCGAAAGTGATGCCTCGGATCAGGCCATCACGGCGACCCTCTCCCAAGGAGGGCGTCCGGTGGCTTTCTTTCCATGGACTCTTACCTCCGCTGAGCGGAGACATTCGTCTGTCGAAAAGGAAGCGTATGCGATCGTCGAGTCTATTCGGCGATGGCGCCCGTACTTACTCGGGCGATGTTTCCAAATCATCATGGACCAGCAAAGTGTTGCGTTCATGTACGACACATTACACGCCCAGCGCATTAAGAATGAGAAAATCACTCGCTGGCGTATAGAGCTTGCCGACTTCTGCTACACTATCAAATACCGCCCGGGGAAGGATAACCAGGCCGCCGACGCCTTATTGAGACCGGCTACGTGCGTGGGTATCGCCACTTTGGAGAGCCTACGTGTGCTGCATGCCACTGCGGGGCATCCGGACGTAACGCGTTTCGCTCATTTTGTGCGGCGTGGCAATCTACCATACTCGATTGACGATATCCGCCGTATCTGTCGCGACTGCGCTATATGCGCGGAAATCAAACCGCGTTTCTATAACCCACCCATGGGGACTCTGGTTAGGGCTACGAGGCCGTGGGAATGCTTGGCGATGGATTTCAAGGGCCCATTGCCGGTGTCGAGTAACTCTCACTATCTGGTTACTATCGTCGATGAGTACTCGCGATTTCCCTTTGCTTATACGTGCGTGGACATGACTGCTGCCACGGTAATGCGATACTTACAGAATTTGTTCTCTATGTTCGGGTACCCGGCCTATGTGCATACTGACTGGGGTGCGGTCTTCTTGTCTCAGGAGGTGCGAGGCTATCTGCTCCAAAATAACATCGCTTCTAGTTACACCACGCCGTACAGACCCCAGGCAAATGGGCAGATCGAACGCTTCAACGGGATTATATGGAGGGCCGTCATGCTCAACCTCCGGACCCTCGGCCGGGGCCTCGATAAATGGGCTTGGTCGCTACCCGCGGCGTTGAACTCGATCAGGGCTCTACTGTGTACGGCCACCAACCAGACTCCCCACGAGAGACTTTTCCACCACCCCAGGAGCACGGGGTGTATACGGTCTTTACCCAGTTGGCTCGCTGAGCCCGGGCCGGCCTACCTCAAACGGGCGGTTCGCACGAGCAAGTACGACCCCTTTGTGGACAAAGTGCAGATACTCCAGGCTAATCCTGAGCATGCTCGTGTGATGACGGCTGATGGACGTGAGACCACTGTCTCCGTACGTCATCTTGCCCCATGTGGGATCGCCGACCCTTGTAGGGAATCGGACGAACCGATCGAACCAATCTATGAGACTATGGACTCTTCCGACGCTCCCATCGCTGAAAGTCTGCCGACCCTCCCTTCACCGCATCTACCCGTGCCCGAAGGCTTGGCGGTACCCCCTTCGTCACCTGACTCCGGTAGCTCCTCCGACGCCGGGGTCTCTGGGATACGTGATGCCGTACCCGGGGAATTTCGGATGCGTGCTGGCAGAGAAATTCGCCGCCTGGACCGGTATGATTGGGTCGACTGATACCATGTTCCACACCCTGTTAATGCTGACGCTCGCTCTATTCTAGCCGCTCTGCAGTGTAATTCTAACGGTGGGGAGAATGTAGTGAAATCGTATTCGTACTAATGCTGAACCCAGGTGATGATCGTTGCTCGCTGACACCGCTAGGGGCACGGCTATAAGACCCGCTGCAGTCGGTGCTCAGGGGGACTTCTCCTGTGACATGTTACATCTAGTGGACTCGCTAACGGTACGCCTGCATAGAATATTAAGCTTGCTTGCATTGATTGTTATGAATGGACCCATGTGATGCCAAACCTTATTCCTATTGCATTTCCTGTATTTACAGAATGATGTCATGGTCTTAATGGAATTAAACCAACAGATGGACTAAAGTTGTGGACCCGATTGGTTTTTCACAACACTGACCAAAACCCCAAAGTTAAACAACTCGATAGCACTTTTTCGGGAGGCCAAGCTGAGTATACACTACATGGACGCCTTAAGGAATGTGGAGTTCACGGTTAGTCCGGGGAGGAATGTTCATTACATGGACGCCTTTAAGAACGTGGAGTTCACGGTTAGTCCGTGCAGGAAAGTTCACTACCTGGATGCCTTTAAGAACGTGGCGTTCGCCGGTTAGTCCGTGTAGGAGCCCAGGCTCGGCGGCTCCGCCGTATATAGTGCTTCAACTTCTCCGGACTCCTAACAGTTACGGTGGGACCACTTGACCCAGTAATCACCTGACTGGCGGTCTCCGTCTCGGCCAGTGCTCTGGCAATCATTCTTTCGGGGGATGCCGTAACTCTGGGAGCCTCCATAGTAATATCGGCTGCTGCCAACACCAAAACTACCGCCAAGTTGTCCTCTTCTGTAGACCTCTCGACGCCTACGAAATTGCCTTCCCTACTGTTATGGTCCGACCCTCCAAATCCTTACCATTCCAATTCTTCTCTGCCTCTCTGGCGTCTTTTGTGCTTGCAAATGTGACAAAGCCGAACCCTCTTGACTGTTGCGTTTCCCTGTATTTTACCAACCGCAATTCCACCAGCGGCCCATGTCTGTTGAAGACAGAGGTCAGAACTTCTTCCTCTGTTTTGAAGTTCAGTCCCCCTACAAATAACTTGGTACTTTCGTCGCCCTCCCGAGCTGGTGTGGTGTTATTTTCCCTGCTGGGCTCTTTACCAACCCTCGGGTTACCATACACTTGACCCCCGGCCAAATCATTCCCGATAACCACAGATACTCCCTCTACAGGAAGCGTGGCTTGTAAACCGACGGTGACTGGTCCTGACACCAAATCGGATTCCAAATGGATGACATGAAGTGGGGCACTAACACAGCCACCGGTCCCTTGTAACCGAACACTATCACCAGTTGCTGTACTCTTTGACAATGGCAAAATGCCTTCAAGCATTAAGGATTGATGGGCTCCTGTGTCCCTCAATACCCTAACAGGTCTTGGGTTAGTCAAGTCTCCCTCTAGTGAGACACACCCCTCATAAATAAATGGTTGGTAACTCTTCTGTGGGCGATTTCTTACGTTTGCCATCGCATTCGGAGTTGTACTAATCGGACTCCGCTCTGGGTTGTCCCTTTTCATGAGGTAACAACTGGACATCAAGTGTCCAGGTTTTTTTGCAAAAGGCGCAAGTAGGCCCGGAGGAAAAACTCGTGGTCTGCCTCGGCCCCCCCCCCCCCCCCGGGAAATAAGTTTGTCTTGGGCCCGTAGCCCCCTGATTTCGAACCGTTGGGGTATCAGAGTTGTCCCCATAATCCTCTCGAGGCCGCCGCCATGTATTATCGTTCTCCGCACCGGGTGTTCCATAACTCCCCTGCTGAAGTCTAGGCGAGGAGTTAGGTTTGTGGACCCCTATCCGGTGTGATAAGGCATAATCATCTGCCATGGTGGCTGCGTCCCACAACTTTGGTACTTTCTTTTCCTGCAGGTACACTTTGATGTCCTCGTGGACACCCTGTTGAAATTCCTCCACCAGGATCAAGTCACGCAATGCTTCGAAGTCTTTCCCGACTCCTTTTGACTCACACCACCGATCAAACATGTTTTCTTTCACTCTGGCAAACTCCACATGGGTCTCACTCTCCCTCTTCCTGGCATTCCTGAATTTTTGCCGGTAAGCTTCAGGAACCAACTCATAGGCTTTGAGAATGTGCTTCTTCAATACCTCATAATCTGCACATTGGTCCATTGGTAGCGCCGAATAAATATCTTGAGCTTTACCCACCAGCACACTTTGCACTAGTATGGTCCAGGACTCCTCCAGCCAGTTTAACTGTCGAGCCACTTTCTCAAAGTGTGGAAAAAATTTAGCGACTTCCTTTTCACTGAAGGGTGGAACCAGCCTCACATGTCTGCCCACATCCCAGGTGTTCTGTCTAGGTGTCGGCCCAGTCAGCAAGGGTGGTACCTCTCCCCGTTCTCTCATTAACTCCAGCTCCTTGAACTTAATTTCTTGCTGAAGCGCCATGTCACGTTCCTTTAATTCCCTTTCGGCTTTTCTCTCCTCTGCTTCGAGTTCCCTTGCAGCTCTCCTCTCCTCTGCTTTTCTCCCTTCTAACCTTTCCTGGAGTTCTCGTTCCACTCTCCTTTCCTCTGCTTG
>NC_136262.1:195935140-196050140 GCF_964187855.1 Myxine glutinosa
CAGCCACAGCAAGCCTCTACATATCAGAGGCTTAAGGAAGAAAGATTATTCTCGCATAAATACAACATCCACGTCGTTATTAATAGTGTTTGCTGTTATGTAATTCTCTGATACCTTGGCAGTGTCACTGTTTGCCACAGCTTCTAATTGCACTATATATACTGTACATAGCACATTGCATACATTTTTTTGCAGGGATTCTGTATTTAACATTGTGCAGTCACAGTATGTAGCACTACATGTATAGTTTACGCCACACACTACATGTATACACACTGTATTTCAGTTTGCAATTCCACTGCATATACTGTATGTACAATTTGCGGTCACACTGTTTATACATATTTATATTTACAGACTTGGCATTTAATATGGAATATTTTTTTGTGGGGGTGAACTTACTTTTCAAGATGTCTTAGAACCAAAAGTTCATTGGAATTATGTTGAAATTATTCTAGATTTTGTTAATGTGACCTTTAAAAGAAAGAAAAACCACATTTGACATTTCGAAACAAATAAAATGATCCTTGAAAGTGATGTAAACTGATATCGAACTCAATTCATGGACAGTACTGTGTTAAACTTCTGTACGTTTTCCATAAGTATCTCTTTATTTTGCACATTAGCCAAAATTTTTTTTGCAAAAACAAAAGTTAAATTATGACTGGGATTACGGACAGTAAAATTACAGTTCAGTTCTTCGTGTAACCCCCACGAGCATTCAGGAGAGCACGTACACATTGAGGCATGCTGTTCACGAGATTTGCCAAGGTTTGGACAGGAATCGCTTGCCATGCAGTGACAATAGCCTGCTGCAATTCACGCACAGAGGTCGGCTGCTGGTCCAAGTGGTCGATTTGACGCGTTAATTCTGCCCACAAGTTCTCTATCGGATTCATATCCGGGGACATGGCAGGTCACTCCATATGCTCTACACCACAGTCAGCAAGAAAGTGTTGGATCATGTGAGCACGATGAGGCCGTGCATTGTCATCTTGGAAGCCAAAGTTTCCTCGAAAGGCTGCACGAGCAAATGGAAGCAATGTTTCTTCCAGAATGGCCCTGTACTTGAACTGGTTCAGGTTTCTATTCAGAACAACCAGGTCAGTTTTGCCCCCTGCATGAAAAGCAGCCCAAACGGTCACCCCACCACCTCCAGCTTGGACTCTTGGCACTATACAATCTTCGTTGTGGGCTTCATGCGCATGTCTGCGCACTCCGACGTGGCCATCTTGACGATAGACCAGAAATCTAGACTCGTCACTGAAGATCACGTGATTCCAGTGTCCTGGCTACCATTGACGGTGCTGTCTGGCCCACTGCAATCGGCGCTGGCGGTGTTGTCTGGTCAGGCGTGGCTTTCTCAGGGGACGCCTGGCACGATAGCCTGCTTGAACCAGTCGTTGGTTGACTAGCCTTCTGGATACAGGCACATTTGTCAGTTGCTGCCACCCAGCCCTAAGCCGATTAGCTGACTTGGTACGGCCATTGCTGGCTAACCGGTGCAGCTGGCGATCATCCCTCCTTGTGGTTCTGCGGGGACGTCCTGGCCTCGGTATTAGAGTCGGGACACCCCTCTGAGCATTTCGTTTCAGGATCTTTGACACCTGACCTTGAGTGATGCCATACTGCCGAGCAATAGCACGCTGTTTCATGCCGTAATTTCGTAAAGCCACCACTCCATGACAAACAGCATTGTCGAGTTGACAGACCATCCCCAGAGGAAGCGGCAATAACTTTTGAAGACGTGCAGCAGTTGTTTTCCACTAATACAGAACGCAACAACCCTTGTATACCCGACTGTGAAGCCAATCATCAAATGCACCTGTCCGTACATTTTGCCACACCACCTGTGATATAATCCTGTTGTTGACTTCTTGCTGCGACAGACAATCAGTGACATGGTTCTTTTGACAAATAAATCACCAAAGTGTAAAAGAAACCCACCAGATTGATATACTGAGTTAAGAAAGTAAACCCAAGTCAAGAAAAAAAAAATATTCCATATTAAATGCCAAGTCTGTATATACAGTGGCTTCAGAAAGAATTCACAACCCTTGACTTTTTTCACATTTTGTTGTGTTACAGCTTGAATTAAAAATATATTAAATTTAGAATTGTATTTGTCACTGATCTACACATAATACCTCATAATGTCAAAATTGTTTTTTTTTAGAATTCTTTTACAAAATAATTTAAAATGAAAAGCTGAAAGTCAAGTATTCTACCCCTTTGCTATGACACTCCAAATTGAGCTCAGGTGCATCCATTTTCCTTTGATCATCCATGAGATGTCTCTACAACTCGATTGGAGTCCACCTGTGGCCAATTCAATTGATTGGGCATACTTTAGAAAGAAACACACCTTTCTATATAAGGTAACGTAGTTGACAGTTCATGTCAGACCAGAAACTTCACTATGACATCCAAGGAACTGTCCGTATAACTCTGAGATAGAATTGTGAGGAGACGTAGATCTGGGGACTGGTATAAAACAATTTCTAGAGCATTAGTCAGGTTCACTATGTTTTTTCGTTCAAAATTTTGGTAGATTAGCAAAACTATACATTTTTGGAATATTCAGAGCATGAGGAATCCAAAAATTAATGTTTACATTTGCGTAGACACCTTTGCGAAAATGACACTCAGGACAGAGATGAAGATCTGTAAAAGCATATTCCTGAACGGTATAGACCTCGTAGATCCTGTGTATAGGACTTATAGTTCAATCTGATACTACCTATAACTTCCTATAACAACCTATAACTTCAAAGGACTTGCAATATCATGTATTATGTAATACAGTTATATCACAAATATAAAGACAATGGTTTTCAATTACCTTTGTTTGTTGCTTTTCTATAATCCTGAGCACTATTTTGAGGCCTTTATTGGATTCCTTGACTCAGAAAACATAGGATTAGCATATTTAATTAAGTCTCTAGGTTGACTAGAAGCCGAGATCGCGCAAAATATGTATTTTATGGCGGCCATTTTCAAAATCCAAAATGGCGGCCATGCAGGTGTCTGTGCAAATGCCAACATTGATTTTCAGATTCTCCATGCTCTGAAGATTCCAAAAATGTACAGGTTTGCTAATCCCAAAATTTTGAAAGAAATTATATTTGTTAACATAGTGAACCTGACTACATTGAAAGTTCCCAAGAACACAATGACTTCCATCATTAGGAAATGGAAAGAATATGGAACTACCCAGGCTCTTCCTAGAGCTTGCCGTCCGACCAAACTGAGCAAACCGGGCAAGTAGGACCTTGGTGAGGGAGGTGACCAAGAACCCAATGACCACTCTGACAGAACTACAGATTTCTTGACTGAAATGGGAGAACCTGTTGGAAGGACAATAGTCTCTGCAGCACTACACAAATCTAGGCTTTATGGGAGAGTGGCCAGACAGAAACCATTCCTAAGAAAAAGGCACATGACGGCACACCTGGAGTTTGCAAAAAGGTATGTGGTTATGTGAAAGACTCTGCGAGCATGAGGCAAAATATTCTTTGGTCTGATGAGACAAAAATGGAACTCTTTGGCCTGAATGCAAAGCGCTACATTTAGCAGAAACCAAGCCCAGCTCATCACCCGTCTAACACCATCCCAACCATGAAGCATGGTCGTGGCAGCATCATGCTATGGGGACACTTTTCATCGGCAGGGACTAGGAGACTTGTCAGGATCGAGGGAAGAATTAATTTAGCCAAATGCAGGCAAATCCTTGATGAGAACCTGCTTCAGAGTGCAAAATACCTTAGACTACGGCAAAGGTAAGTTATGTTGTATTATAATAAGTTATGTTGGTAAGTTATATTTGCAATATCTATGCAAAGTATTGTTCCAACAGGACAATGACCCCAAGCATTTTCAGTTTTGACATGCGTGTCCATGTACCCATAATTTTTTTTTCTTTTTTTTGGATCACAAACACTCCTGGGAGTTACCGTAGTTTGATTTATTGAAATCCGTTAATCCGTTCTCAAGTTATAACACGACAAACAGACAGACACGGCTCCTTTTATAATATAGGTTTTGTTATTATTACAGGGGATTTATATGCCGTAGGCTACATATGTTCGCCATCAATTCTGGTCGCCATCTTTTTATCAATCAGATGCTAGGCAATCTGAACACAACACAATATAATATAGTGTTGGAAGGTGAGGATAGATGGGCCATTTTCACTTTACATTAAAACAAAAACTGTTACTCTTTTATCTTATTATAATGGAGTCTCATTCAATCCCGTTTTTCATATCGACTAGTACACCCACTCACTACGGGAGTGGCAGAGGGTCATGCTATTTTCCTTATTATTATTGCCAATTATTATTACTATTGTGTTGAATCAGGTCATTGAAAAGATCAGACTGTGACTCACTATTCTAAATTCCCGATACTAAAATGTACTTCCATAAGGGTGTTTTATGGGGAGGGTGACAGGGATTTGGGGCAATATCCCAAGTCATAAAACCCCTTGCGGAGTGTGGATATTGTTTCGTAATATCATTAATACGAGTATTATGCTATTATCATAAGTGTTATTACTTTTGTAATGAGAAGTGGCTTTGGAAAAATGCCACGAAAAATGCCTTGGAAGAACTCTACGGAAGCGGCAGGAAGTGTTATTAAATATTATGGGCGTAATGAGTGTTATTAACCCTGTGGGGTACATAGACCACAGTAGATCTATGATCAGGTGTGTTTGTCAGCGTCACAAGCATAGACTGATGTCCGGATTCCTTCAAATTTCTTTCAGTTTAGTGTTAAACAGCATTAGCGGCTGTTTAATAAGGTAATCATACGTGTTTGTGGTTTATAATATTTTTACTTCTGGTAGATGCCGTTGGGCCCACTGAATTGAAAATATATAGAACGCTCATACTCCGTGAAAAGTGTAGCCGCCGTGTCGCCATCTTGGTTAGCACGACTCAACCGACTCGCTTCGTGGATCTCGTTTGTTTTGAACGTGTCCCAGATTTTAAAAGCCAGACAACTGTTAAAATGCCATTTTGTGCGGCAATAAACTGCTCCAATCGGTTACGGAAGGGTTGTGGAAAGACGTTTCACAGCTGTTTCAAAGACGTTTAATTCATAGTCCATAGTGCTATGGAAGTTGTGAAAAGGAAAGGATAAAGGAAAGTGTTGAAGTGCGGTGCTACGCGCGCGACTTGCTACCAAGGAGGAAGCGGACAACGCGGTTAAAACAAAAGTGTCTTTATTGACAAGAGGTCACTGTAGCACTGGCGCACTCCGGGCTGCGCGCCCGGTGTATATCCTGAGGCCACGCCTACCCCTCGGGCGTGGCCGCCGCCCACTTGGTGCGCGGAATGATGTCACCATGCAAGTGGGCTTTCGTGTCCGCAACACGCACCCCCCAAGAATTCCCGCGCACCTGGAGGGCCAGTTTGCGGGGCAAACGGATGACCCAGCCGAAGCGCCCTCTGGCGACCGGCGGCGTCCGGGGTGCAGGGATGCCAGATGGGATGCCCCCGGCTGTACCCGGGATGGGTCCCGGACCGGGGGGCGGCGTGCCGGCAGTGCTGGGCGGTGCCGGGGGTCCGCCTGCCGGGGGGCGGCCCCGACGCGGGGGCCGAGCCACCGGCGATGGGTGGTCCACGTCGAGGTGGGCCGGCTTGAGTCGATCCACCGAGACGCGGTCGGGAGTACCGCCGATGTTCAAGGTGAAGTATTTCACCCCGGTCTCCAGCACGTGGAAAGGCCCGTCGTACGGGGGCCGCAGTGTTGTCCGGTGGGCGTCGTGCCGGACGAAGACATACTCCGCGGTGCGAAGCTCCGGGGCGACGTGCATGGGTGGGTGCCCGTGGTGCGCCGTCGGCACCGGGGCGAACCTCCGGGCGGTCTCCTGCAGCGCGGAGCGCTTCTGCGCCGCGGACCAACGTGCCGTGGGGTCGGCGAGGAACTCACCCGGCACCCGCAGCGGTTGTCCAAAGACCAACTCTGCCGCGGATGCGCGCAGGTCCTCCTTGGGCGCCGTCCGGAGGCCCAGCAGGACCCAGGGGAGCAGGTCGACCCAGCCGCCGTCGCGGAGGGTGGCCCGGAGCGCGGCCTTCAACGAGCGGTGGAACCGCTCGCACAGGCCGTTAGCCTGGGGGTGGTAGGCTGTGGTGCGGTGCAGCTGGACCCCGAGCCCCCGCGCGACCGCCCCCCAGAGCTCCAAGGTGAACTGGGGGCCGCGGTCGGACGAGATGTCCGAGGGGGCGCTGAACCGGGCGACCCAGGTGGCGATGAACGCCTGTGCGACGTCCGCCACCGTCATTGACGCCAAAGGCATGGCCTCCGGCCACCGGGTGGTGCGGTCCATCATGGTCAGGACGTGGGTGAAACCCCGCGAGGGGGGCAGAGGTCCCACCAGGACCACGTGAACGTGGTCAAACTGACGTTCCGGCACCGCAAACGGGGCCAATGGGGCCTGGGTGTGTCGGTGCACCTTCGCGCGCTGGCACACGAGGCACGTCCTGGCCCAGCTGCGGACGGCCTTCCGGAGGCCATGCCAGACAAACTTGTTGGCGATCAACCTCTGGGAGGCCCTCGTGCCCGGGTGGGACAGGCCGTGGATGGAGTCGAAAATCCGGCACTGCCAGCCCGCGGGCATGATGGGGCGAGGCCGCCCGAGGGAGACGTCGCACCAGAGGGCCATGCCCATGCCGTTGAACGGCACCTCGGTGCCGCAGAGGCCCGTAACGGCGGTCCGCAATGCCTGGACGTCGGGGTCGGCGGCCTGGTCCACTGCCATCCGGGCATAGTCGATGCCGAGGTGGACCGCGTGGGCAATGGACCGGGAAAGGCAATCCGCCACCGGGTTGTCCTTCCCCGCGACATGCCGGATGTCCGTCGTGTATTCGGACACGGCCGAGAGGTGACGCTGCTGCCGGGCCGACCACGGCTCGGCGACCTTGCCCATCGCGAACACCAGTGGCTTGTGGTCGACGAAGGCCGTGAACGCACAGCCCTCGTGCAGATGGCGGAAGTGCCTGACCGCCAGGTGGAGCCCGAGCAACTCGCGGTCGAAGGTACTGTACCGGTGTTCGGGCGGGCGAAGCTGCCGGCTGAAGAACGCCAGCGGTTGCCAAGCTCCATGCACCCATTGCTCGTGCACCGCGCCCACCGCGTAGTCCGAGGCGTCAGTGGTGAGGGCGATCGGTGCAGGCGCCGGGTGCGCGAGCATGGTGGCGTTAGCCAAGGCGAGCTTTGCACCCACGAACGCCGCGTCCATCTGCTCGGTCCAGGTGACGTCACATTTGCCCGGCTTCCCTCGGAGGGCCTCGTGCAAGGGGCGCAGGAGCTGGGCGATGCGGGGCAGGAAACGGTGGTAAAAGTTTACCATGCCCAGGAACTCCTGGAGCCCCCTGATCGTGCGGGGGCGCGGAAAACCCTTCACTGCCTCCACCTTGGCCGGTATGGGGACGGCCCCGTGCCTGGTGACGCGGTGCCCCAAAAAGTCGATTTCGGCGACACCGAACCGGCACTTGGCGGGGTTCACGATCGGGCCGTGCTGGCCCAGACGTTCGAAGAGCGTGCGGAGATGGTGTCGGTGCTCTTCGCGGGACGCGCTTGCGACGAGGATGTCATCCAGATAGACGTAGATGAAATCCAAGTCGCGCAAGACGCTGTCCATGAGGCGCTGGAACTCCTGAGCCGCATTCTTCAAACCGAAGGGCATCCGAAGAAATTCGAAAAGACAGAACGGCGTGATGACAGCCGTCTTCGGGATGTCCTCCGGCCTGATGGGGACCTGGTGGTAACCGCGTATGAGGTCCACCTTCGAGAAGAAGGACATATTCGCCAAGCGGGCGGAAAAGTCCTGAATATGGGGGATGGGGTAGCGGTCGGGGGTGGTGGCATCGTTGAGACCTACCGGCGGTAGTCCCCGCATGGTCGCCATCCCCCGCCGGGCTTGGGCACGATGTGGAGCGGCGACGCCCAAGCGCTCTCGGAGCGCCGCACGATGCCGAGCCGCTCCAGCGTAGGAAACTCCGCTTTAGCTACCGTGAGCTTCGTCGGCTCGAGGCGGCATGCCCGAGCGTAGACCGGTGGCCCGGCGGTGGGGATGTGATGTTTCACCCCGTGCTTGACGGTCCCCGCCGAGAAGGTGGGCCTTGTGAGGGCCGGGAAACGGGCGAGGAGGCGGGTGAAATCGTCCGCTGCGGGAAGCGTGCAGATGAACCTGGCCGGGTGTGGAAATGGCACCAGGAACCGAACCGCTCAGCAAGCCGCTCGATGAGCCGCTCCGTGAGCTGCTCAACGAGGCGGGCAGCGCGCAAGCGAGCGAGCTGAACGTCTCAGCCTGGACAAGCCTTCTGTGCTTGACGTCGACCAACAGGCCATTAGCACAGAGGAAGTCCGTGCCGAGCAGTGCCATAGGCACGTCGGCAGTCACGAACGACCATCGGAAAACCTGCCCTCCGAACCGCAGAGAAAGGCAGCGTTTTCCGTATGTGCGAATGGGCGTACCGTTGGCAGCAAGCAGCGTGGGGCCCTGGCCCGTGGACTGCTTGTCGGACGAACCGGCGGGAATGACACTCACCTGCGCTCCCGTGTCGCACAGGTAACGGCGCCCGGATAAGGTGTCTGTTATGTACAGGAGGCTGTTTAATCGGCTGGCGCTCAGTGCCACTACCGAGGGCCGGCCCGGGCGTTTCCCGACCAGCCGAATGAGCACGGCGGGCGACATTGCCGAGCCTCGTGGCCGAACCTAGTGTGGCGAACCAGGTTTGCGGCGAAGCCAGAGGCCGCGGTTTCTGCGGTGGTGGTGGGCAGGGCGTGGCGGCCGCCACGAGGCGCCCCTCATAGCAGGGGTGGGCACCCGCAGGAGGTTCAGTGGCTACGCAGTGCGTCGCGTAGTAGGGGTGGGCACCCGCAGCAGTTTCGGGCTCGGGAGCTGCTACGGCCGCACCGAAACTCGCCTGCGTGTCCAAAGCCACATAGAACTTGTCGGCCTCGGGCGCGAGTGCGCGGGGTTCCGTTGTCGCGGAACCGGCCAACGCGAAGCATACTCGTGCCGGCAGCTGGCGTCGAAATAACGCCCGGAATAGAGCGTTCGGGGTTGCGTCGCCCATGAGCGACAGCATATGGTCCATTCGGACCGACGGTCGCGTGTCACCGAGCTCGGGGAGGTCCAAGAGGCGATCGGCCCTTGCGTCCACCGTGAGGCCGAACATGGTGAGGAGGAGACGCTTGATCGCCTCGTACCTGTCGTCGGCCGGTGGATTCCTCAGGACCGACACGACGCGGGCGGCCACGCCGGCCCCGAGGGAGGCGACCATGTGGCAGTAGCGTGTCTCGTCCACCGTGATGCGTCGAAGCCTGAACTGGGCTTCGGCCTGCAGAAACCAGATCTCCGCCTGAGCTTCCCAGAACTCGGGGAGCTTTATCGCTACCGCGTTGGTTGCCATGGCTGTGGCGGGTTCGGGTGGTCATTGACGGCTGACCAGAACGTCGGAGGTCACCAATGAAGCGCGGTGCTATGCGCGCGACTTGCTAACAAGGAGGAAGCGGCCAACGCGGTTATAACAAAAGTGTCTTTATTGACAAGAGGTCACTGTAGCACTGGCGCGCTCCGGGCTGCGCGCCCGGTGTATATCCTGAGGCCACGCCTACCCCTCGGGCGTGGCCGCCGCCCACTTGGTGCGCGGAATGATGTCACCACGCCAGTGGGCTTTCGTGTCCGCCACAGTGTTGTAGTAACTGTGACAGGTTTCCTATTGAAAAACGATCGTACAAAAGGTGAATAAACGCAATCGCTTTTCACTCTGAATTACATGCAAACGCATGACGGAAATCACCATCGCCCAGCATCGAATGCCAACCAAGATGGCGCCCGGTAGCTACATCTCCATCTGTGTGGTGTGAATGGCAATGGTCATTCTATATATTTTCAGTTCAGTGGTTGGGCCGTTGCTCCCATGAAAACGCCATTATAAGCTATTTATAAACGTTGACTCGACATTTGTTCAAGGAGGAAAAACTCCTTGGGGAGGTGGGATATTATTGGTGTTAATATTGTTTTGTAATAACATTAACTTTGTGCTATTATCATTATAATTGTTATTAGAAGCGTCCTCGGAAAAACGTCACGATCAAGCTATCTTAACATGGATATACACCTCAACAAGCATCCCCATTGGTGGGGAAAAACCCCTTCAGCGGAGAAAAAAAACCCCTTGGGGAGGTGGGCAAAAATGAATTCGCTACAACCTTCATTGTGTGGCCCTTAGTCCTCCTGGAAAGTTTGGTGTAGATTGGATAAGTAACGACCGAATGTATCGTGGTCAGAAATCGTCAGACAGACAGACAGACAGACACCAAATTGCGTATTTTAGTATGATTATCTATCTATAATTCCAGTAATCTCTGTGTGTTTGTTTGTACGTTTGTTTGTTTGTCTGTGACCGCTGTTTCTCGACAACCACGGGTCCGATATACTTGCAACTTGCCAGGTATATTGCTGGGGACCCGAGGATGTGCCTTTTCAAGGTTTGAAATTAATCGGACAAGTACTTACCGAGCTATGGCGATTTAGCCGTTCGCC
Organism: Myxine glutinosa; assembly: GCF_964187855.1. NCBI lineage: Eukaryota > Metazoa > Chordata > Myxini > Myxiniformes > Myxinidae > Myxine > Myxine glutinosa. The sequence continues at coordinate 195,945,702 of NC_136262.1, forward strand.
GTTCGCTTTGGCGTTGCGAATGGACCAAACCATTGCATGTAAATAGAGGGGGGGGTTCTGTGGTCGTTGCGAATGGACCAAACCATTCATGTAAATAGAGGGGGGGGGGGTTCTGTGGTCGTTACTGCCACGTGGTTTCAAAGTTTTTTTTTGTTGTTGTTGTTTGCACGCATGTTTTTTTGCACCCACGTACGGGCACGCCCTAGGATGTTTACACACACACACCCTTACACAAATTTTTTTTTTTTTTTTTTTTTGGCAAGGAACGGGCACCCACGTACGGGCACGTCCTAGCTTATATATAGTACGGGCATGCCCTAGTATTCAGAAAACGTTTGCTATATTCAATACTTTTTCTTTCAAAATTTCCATTTTATTCATATAATTAATACATTGCCCTATCAAACAGTATTTCTGATTATACACCGCCTTTTAAAGCATCACTAAGCATAACGCTCAACTTGCAAACCAATGAGAAAAGGATACGAACAAAAAATCAGCTGAGATTTCAATAATAGATTACATTTATTAAAGTTACTTTTCAATGTATTTTCTGTTAATACGTGTTGGCTGAAACACTTACCATCTATTTATTACGTGAGCAAAAATGGTAGAATTCCCCTCTTCCCCCTGCCCTGTTTTCTCCATATGTGAGGGGTGAGGGCGGACTAGAGTCCCTGTATAGAGAGAGTTGCGACATGAAGAGTCCGAAAAAAATTGGTCACGTGGTTGGTGGACGCCATGTTGTTTGCTGTCCGATCTTCGCGTGTCCTGGCCTTGCATTGAATACATACGAGGAACGCTATATTTTATTGTCTGGCTTTGTTTGTTGTCTCTAATAATACTTAATACAACAAACAACAACAACAGGCATTTTAAGGCCATTTTCCCTGCAAGAGCAGGGGTTTAGTCTACTTGCCAAGCCTATAGAGCCCTCTTGTGAACCCGGAAATGTTGAGTACCCCAACGTTTTAAGTTAGAAATGTACAGTATGGGTCCCCAGCACTTAGAAACTGCCGGATGCTGACTTGCATATGTTGGGCAATTAGCAAAATTAGCATTAATAGCATTAACATTAACCTCGATGATGGTTAAACTGCTGAAATCTCGGCTCTCCGCTCACCTTCACTCTTTCATTCCTCTTTTCTCCCGCCTCTGGAACAAACTCCCTCACTCCCTTCAATCCCACTCCTCCCTCCAGGTCTTTAAAACAGCTGTTCACCACCATCTCTTATCTTCCCCCATCCAAAACCTTGATCTTTTCTACCCCCGCTAATTCACCCCAGATCCACCTTGTTTGAAATTCCAACTTCTTTCCTGGAAGTCCTGGCAGTGTCCATATGTTTTATACCTCTCCCACTGCCCCCTTCCCACGCCCCCCCCCCCCAAAGCCCTCGCCCTCTCTCAGATCTCTCGATGTCTCCATGTCTCTCGGTCCCTGCTCTCAAATGTTGTGTTTGTGTCCTTCCCCCTCTCTCCCCATCTTGTCTACCGCTCCCTATGTTATATGTTTTATGTGTCGGTTTGTCTTTCTGTGTGATTAATGTTCGCTCTTTCACGAGCCTCGATATTGTATACAAAAAAAAAAAAAAAAAAAAAAAAAAAAAAAAAAAAAAAAAAAAAAAAAAAAAAAAAAAAAAAAAAAAAAAAAAAAAAAAAAAAAAAAAAAAAAAAAAAAAAAAAAAAAAAAAAAAAAAAAAAAAAAAAAAAAAAAAAAAAAAAAAAAAAAAAAAAAAAAAAAAAAAAAAAAAACCCTATCAAACATAGGCCTGGGACACTGAAATTTCTGTTTCGCTCTATTGCTCCACTTTTATTCACAGGTATTAGAGGTAACAAAGGCAAGTACCATACCAAACGAGAATAATATGACTATGGGTAAATAATATCCTCAAAATTAAAACACAAGTACGTATACCCAAAATTATCAGAGCTGAAAAATAACCCGGTCCCAAGGGGGCTGGATGAGCCCCCCCTTCATCTGCGGCAGAGCCACTCCACCACCACCGTAAAACCTGGGGCATACCATGTCCTACACACTGTACTTACCATTCCCCCTTAACTCGTATGGCCATGTCCTTGCGCCAGACGAGCAAGCCAAGGCAATAGGCCTTTGGGGGCTACCATCTTACCCTGTCACACCCATAGTCTGTTGTCTGTCAGTTTTTCACAGCCGGCTTTTGTCCATGCTGCTTTTTCTTCTCTGGTCACCGCTTCCTGTCGGGCAATAACACCCTGTACCATGCGGACCTCTGCAGACACCTTCTGTAGGTACTGAGGCATCTGATGTACTGCTGGTAATTCAGCTGCATATTTAGCTGCTATGTCCATGGTAGCGTTCCCCTTTGTGACATCAACCGTTGCCTAGGTGTGGCCTTTACACTTAATGATAGCTATCTCTGGTGGAAGCTGCAAGGCTTCAACCAATTCCGCTATCAACTCACCGTTTTTCACTGGAGTGCCGGCTGAGGTGAGAAACCCACGCATTTTCCAAATGGCCCATGTATTGTGTGCTACACTCCAGGCATATGCTGAGTCGGTGAAAATATTTACTTTTTTCTTTTCTGCTATTTTACATGCCGCGATCAGCGCACACAGCTCCACCTTCTGTGCTGAGAATGTGCCTGGTAGTCGTGCTTGTGTCACCACCTCATGGTCCATGCGCACTGCATAGCCTACTCGCATTGTACCATCTGGGGCCCGTGCAGCCGATCCGTCTATGTACAGTACAAGGTCCGCGTTGTCAAAAGCAACGTCTCGCATGTCAGCGCGTGAAGCCGTAGTGACGTGTATTACCTCATGACAGTCGTGTGCATTGCAATCATCTTGTGTCGGCAGTAGGGATGCTGGATTGAGGGTTGTGCATTTCTCTATTATGATGTTATTTGCATTTATCAGTGTAATTTCATCTATCTATAATTCCAGTAATCTCTGTGTGTATGTTTGTATGTTTGTTTGTCTGTGACCGCTGTTTCTCGACAACCACGGGTCCGATATACTTTAAACTTGCCAGGTATATTGCTGGGGACCTGAGGATGTGCCTTTTCAAGGTTTCATATTAATCGGACAAGTAGTTACCGAGCTATGGCGATTTCTTTACCAAACTCCGCAAGCCGTTCGCTTTGGACCAAACCATTGCATGTAAATAGAGGGGGGGGGATTGTCACCGTACTCGCAAGCCGTTCGCTTTGGACCAAACCATTGCATGTAAATAGAGGGGGGGGGGGATTGTCACCGTACTCGCAAGCCGTTCGCTTTGGACCAAACCATTTCATGTAAATAGAGGGGGGGGGGGGATATAATTTTAGATATAGTGTATATATAGTACGGGCATGCCCTAGTACTTCAAAGTCCGATATGTTGATAAATGCTGCGACTGTGCCTGCAATAGAATTGCCTGTACACTATTGGGTGCTCGAAGGATAAGTAGGTGTCCCAGCACGACTGCTTCCATGCGCTTGACCGCCCATGCTGCCGCCGCCACGGATTTGAGATACGTCGGCAATCCTCGCGCTACCGTGTCTAACCGTGAACTATAATATGCCAGGGGGCGCATCTTTGAACCATGTCGCTATGTCAGCACTGCTTGGGCAAACCCCCCTCTTTCATGCACATAAAATACAAATGCCTTATTATAATCCGGGAGTCCTAATGCTGGAGCATCTGCTAAAGCCTTTTTGAGGTACTCAAAGCTATTATAATCGTTCTTCCGTCCACTCTACCTGTGCAGATGCATCTTTGAGCACTGAATCCTGCATGTAGCGTGAGACGGGTGCGAAATCGGCTATCCATTCCCGACAATATCCCACTGTCCTGAGGAACTGGCGCATTTGACGTTTCGTCCGCGGCTCAGGGGTGTCTCGAACTGCCTCGGTGCGTTCCCTGGTGAGTTCCCTCTCTCCCTCTCAGGGTGTGGCCCAGGTAAACCACACTGTGCTCGCAGAACTGTAACTTATCCTTATTAACTTTGTGGCCCTTTTCCCCAAGCCCTGTTAATAAGGTGACTGTGTCCGTCAAACATCCCTCCTTGGTGGTAGACCAGATTAGCAAGTCGTCAACATACTGAATTAATGTCGATTGTGCCGGAAACACCACGTCTGCCAAGTCTTGTTGCAATGCCCTAGAAAACAATGTTGGACTATCACAAAACCTTTGAGGTAACGCGCTCCACATATACTGTTGACCCTCATATGTAAATGCAAACAAAAACTGAGAGTCTGGAAGCACAGGGACGCTAAAGAAGGTGGAACACAGATCGATCACTGAGAAGCATTCTGCCTCCGGAGGCACTGTCGTAAGAAGGGTGGGGGGTTGGGTACTACAGCGGCAATTCCTTCGATGAACTTATTCACAGCACTCAGATCTTGCACAAAACGCCATAACATCTTCCCGGGTTTCCTTAACGGAAGGATCGGCTGGTTACATGGGCTCTGTGTTACAACCACGACACCTTGCTCCAGAAAAGTGTCGAATACCAGGACAATACCCATCGTGGCCTCTGGTCTAATGCGGTATTGGCATACCTTAAGGTAGGGTCCGACCCTACCAATGGTGACTCATACGGGCATTGCTTGGTGGATCCTCCCGACGTCATTTTTTTTTTTTTGGTATACAGAGTTGAGGCTTGTGAAAGATGTAACATTTATCAAACAAACAAATCAAACAAACAAGCAAACAAAGTATATAAAAAGGGGAGTGGTCGACAAGATGGGGAGAGAAGGGGAGGAAGCACACAAACACAACATTTGAGAGCAGGGACATCCAGAGATGTTTAGGAGGGAGAGGGCCTGGGGGGAGGCAGGATAGGTATAAAACGCAAGGACACCAAGGACTTCCGGGAAAGAAGACAAAAGTCACCTCAAAAAAAGTGGATTTGCGGTGAAATTAGCGGGGGTAGAAAAGATCAAGGTTTTGGATTGGGGAAGATAAGAGATGGTGGTGAACAGCCGTTTTAAAGACCTGGAGGGAGGAGTGGGATTGAAGAGAGTGAGGGAGTTTGTTCCAGAGGTGGGAGAAAAGAGGAATGAAGGAGTGAAGGTGAGCAGAGAGTCTTGATTTTGGCAGTTTAACCATAAGAGGGTTGCAGGCAGATCTTGTGCGACCTGCAGGAATATTTGGGGGACAGAGCCCAGAGAGAGCTGGGGGAGCAAGGCCGGAGAGGAGTCGGTAGAAGACGGAAAGACCACCAACCTGCCTGCGGTGAGTAAGTGAAAGGCCCTCGGAGATAGCGCCATCGTGGGAGATTCCAATGATTCTGAACACTTTGGTTTCAACAGCGTGAAGACGAGCTAGGTGTGAGGCAGGAGCACCAGCCCAGAGGGGAGAGCAGTATTCCATTGAGCTGCGGATGAAAGCCTTGTATGTGGTGAGGAGCTCAGGTGTGCCAAGGAAGGACTTCGCACGACGGAGGATGCCCAGTCGGCGACTGGCTTTGGAGGCCAGCTTGGAAATGTGGTTTTCCCAGGAAAGATCATGGCAGATAGTGAGACCCAAAAGCTTGAGTGACAGAACTTCTTGGAGAGGATTATTCAGAAAGTAGATGTGAGGGTTGTCCAGTCGGTCTTTTCGGAGAGACATCGTAAGAGTGTGAGATTTGTCAGGATTGAAAGACATGTTCCACTTGTTTGCCCAGTCTGTGATTTTGTCCAGGTCTGCAGAGAGTGAGGAGGCTGCAGACTGCCGATCTGAGGGATTAGGAATGGAGCGGCAGAGAGTGGAGTCATCATCAAAGAGATAGAGAGGATTTTCAAGAGAGTCAGAGAGATCATTGATGAAGACCAGAAAAATCACAGAGCCCAGAACACTGCCTTGGGGAACTCCAGCCTGAACAGGAAGAGGAGATGAGAGAAATCCATTCAGGGCCACACGTTGACTACGACGAGAGAGGAAGTCCGCCAGCCATGTGTGGAGATTTCCATGGATACCAAAGGAGGAGAGTTTGGTGAGCAGAGCGGGGTGCCAGACCGTATCGAAGGCACGTGATATGTCGAGGGAGACAGCTCTAATTTCCTCTTTGGCATTGAGGACCTCCATCCATTGTTGAGACAGCAGAAGCAGCATGTCCAGAGTAGAGTGACCTGGTCTGAAACCAAATTGATGATCAGAGATCAAGCCATTGGAGAAAAGGAAAGATTTCATATCCGAAACAATGATGGATTCCATGACTTTGCTGATAAATGGGAGAAGGCTGATTGGTCTGTAGTTGCTAGGATCTGTTTTTGCACCTTTTTTGTGCAAAGCGGTGATGTTGGCTGATTTCCAAGCAGATGGCAGTTGACCTTGAGCAAAAGAGAGGGTGAAGAGAACAGAGAGAGGGAGTGAAAGAGCGGAAGAACAGGATTTTAGGACCCGTGGGCTGATGCCGTCGGGTCCAGTTGCAGAATCAGAGTCGAGGGTTGACAGAAACTTTTCCACCTTGTCAGGAGGAAAGGACACGGAGTCCAGGAGCAGCTGGGTACGACTGGGTGCGGTGGGTACAGAGAGGGATGCGTTTGGGACACAAGATTTAGAGGCAAACACAGAGTTGAGGCATTTAGCTTTTCACGTGCGGAGTCAGCTGTGTGAGCCATTTGAGGTAAGGGAGGGGATGGAGGGGAAACAAACACCAGAAACAGATTTGACCAGACACCACCAGGATTTGGAAGAGGGAGACAAATATGAGAGTTCGGTCTTGAGAACGGAGAGATATTGCTTCCTGGCTCTCCTGAGGGTGGACACACACTTGTTTTGGGCTTTGTGAAAGGAAATGAGATTTCCTTCCATTGGATTTGCTTTCCAGGAGACGAAGGCAAGTTGTTTCTGGGCAACAGCCTCACCACAAGATTCCGTGTACCATGGATGGGAGGAAGGGTATGACAACTGACGACGAGATGGGATAAATCTGTGCATGAGAGAGAGCAATTTACTTTGGAAGAATTCCCAGGATGAGTTGATGTCAGAGGTGGTAGAGATGGGAGACCAGTCCAGATGATTGATGGCTGCTTGAAGACCGTGCCAGTTGGCCTGAGTGAAATGCCAGACTCGTCGACGCTGAGGAGGCTCCCTGAGAATGGTCAGAGAGATGTCCACTTTAACAAGCACATGATCAGATGAGCCGATTGGAGCAGAATAAGAGCAGCAGTCATTTTCAGGGAAGTTAGTCATAACCAAGTCCAGAAGAGAAGATGCTCCGTTGATTGAGATCCGGGTCGGAAAATTGACAGATTGTGTCAGTCCCAGTAAGTCGCAGAAGTCCTTTGCTGAGGATCCATGGCTGGTGAGAGAGGTACCCACACCCAGCCAACTGGCATGGTGACAATTGAAATCACCACATATGAGGAAGAGAGAGTTAGGATGAGTAGACAGAAGTTGGTCCATATTATCAGACAGCGAGATGTATATGGTCATCACTGTTTGGTGGATGGTACAACACACATATGAACAAGAGGTGGGAGCGAAGGGGAAGCCGTAGCCAGAGGTATTCCTGGGGGTGAGGTGGAGAGCGTGCAGTGCAGGGCGAGTGAGGAAGAGAGTTTTTGATAAAGATAGCAACCCCACCTCCAGGACGAGGCTCAGGTCTATCATACCGGAGGAGGGAGTAGCCCGGGAGAGATACTAAGGAATCAGAGACATCATGAAGGAGGAAAGTTTCTGTTAAGCAGATCACGTCTGGTTTGACAGAAGCAACCTGTATGGAGAGATCAGTTGAGTTTGAACGAATGCCCCGGATGTTTGAGGTCCATACCGTTAATGAAGAGGAAGGGGGGAACATCAGATACAGAACAGGGGGGAGGAGGGGTAGGGTAAGAGGTGGAAGAGGTAGGGAGAGCTGTTGAAGGTGTGTCAGAGATTTCAGAATAGCTCGGAGAAAGGGAAGGATGGGGCGGACAAAAGGTTTTATGGTGATTGCGTGAGGCACAATGAGGTGTTATTTGAGGAGGGGGAAGAGCGAGGCAGAAGGTTGGGGGAGATGGAGGTGAGAGTTGGAAGGGGGAAGAAGCGGGGAGGATGCTTTGAGGAGGGGGAGTGAGAGGGGGGAAATTGAGAAGAAATGAGGGTGGGGAGATTTGAAGGGGAGGGGCGAGGGGGGAGTTTAGGAGGGAAGGGACAAGGGGAGGGATTTGAAAGGGATGGGATATGGGGGAGATTTGGAAGGGAGGGGTGAGGGGGGAGTCTAGGAGGGGAGGGGCGAGGGGGAGTCTTGGGGGGAGGGGTGTGGGGGGAGTTTAGGAGAGAAGGGGCAAGGGGGGAGATTTGAAAGGGATGGGTGATGGGGAGGATTAGGAGGGGAGTGGCAAGGGGGAAGATTTGGAGGGGAGGATTGATGGGGAAGATTTGGATGGGAGGGGTTATGGGGAAGATTTGGAGGGGAGGGGTGAGATTGGATTTTAGAAAGTGTACGATTAATGGGAAACGAACATTTATTGCAAAATGAGTTTTTTTGTGACCTTCGAGTCAAAAATACATTTAAGGCGCTGGAGGGAGGATGGAGTGCAGGAGAGTTTAGGGAATGTAGAAAAGAGGCACTGAAAGAGATGGAATTTTTTTGTGGGATGAATAGATTTGGTGAGCAAGTCGAAAGCAGCCTTTTAAAGAAGAAGAAGAAAAAGGTGTTATAATATACGACGGAATACAGAACTTGAGGGGAAAGTGTAAACATTTTAAGGTTAATAACAGTGAACGTTAACAGTGAACAGTAATAACAGTAATAACTGTTATTACAGTAACAGTAATAACAGTGAACATCGTTCGAAGAACGAACGAATAAGAACGAATGAGAACAAAGAATAAGAACAGAGAAGGAAATGTTTTTTTTGGGTTTTTTTAGTTGATTTTAAACAAGGAAGTAGGCTATGTGGTGAAAAGACTGGGAAAAGCAGAGAACGAAAGTTATTGGAGCACAAACGACGGACCGCTGAGAGGAAAACAAAGCCTCAAGGTTGGACACTGTACAAGGCCTCAAAAGACACGACACGAATTTACACGATTTTCGTGTAAAGGTATGAAAGATTTGCACCGAAAATCTTCCTCGGGACACACGATACGTACAACACCATAAAATAAATACAGTTATAAAGATGGGAACAATTACTTAACTTCGATTTCGATGGAGAGCGTGGAGAGCTGCGAATAAACGAAAACCTCGCCGGCAAGACCGGAAGCGGAAGCCCCGAAGCATTATCGTGCTTCGTCCACAGTCGCGGATGCACCTGTTGCAAGTGCTCCCATTAGCCATCTGTGAAGTCTCGCGGAACCTTTTTCTCAATGGACTGTAGGATGACATGCTCCAACACACCCATTATTGTCTGCCACATCCCCGTCCAACAATCCCCCTGCTGATTTGCCAACTTAGTGATAGTTCCCCCATTGGCCAATATGGTTTCACCCATCCAGTGCTGCTTTAATCTAACAATCATCGGCTCTATATCTTCCGGCCAACGCCCCATCACACTTGTTCCTGAAACATGTGGAACCGAAGAATTTTGAAGTTGTATTAATCCCATTTGGGATGCCGTCAACTCTACCTCAACCCCGATACCCTCCAGTCCTATCCATACATTTCCTAATGTCAAGTTGGACTGACACCCCAACTCTTCCTCCACCTTGCCTGCATAGTCCTCGTCCATTCCCTCTGAGTCATTGTATGCTGTACAATGCAATGGATAAAAATTTCCGCGGGGTTAATTTGTTGTTTCCCCCTTACATTCCCATATTTCGTCGATCTTCATTACCTGCTGTACTACATGTTCGATTGTTTCTCTGACATCAGGGGAAATTATTCTCCACCACCATACCTCTGGGGTGGGCTGCATCAACATGCATAGAACCTCTGACCTATTATCATAGGGCATTTATAAATACACCCAATCCGGGGAACAGCGCACTACACAGCCTAGTTTACACAGCAAACTCGTCCCAACAGATTTACCGGAGTGTTTGCAGCCAAAAGGAAGGCGTATCGCTCCTCCAGTTGTCCACATTGTATTGCTAGTTCTTCCAACAACAGAATACTTTCGCTATGTCCGGACACTTCAATTATCTTTATCTGCTTACCTGACTATACGGGCCGGTGCCAGGTAAGGCACCAGCCCGTATAGTCGAACGCGTAGCCCCTTTATCTACTAAAAATTGCATTGGCCTACCATTTATCTTCAGATTATAGGTTGGCTCATGTGAAGGGGCCTCTGTCAGGAGGGGGCAGACTGTGAAGGGGCCGCCCCTTCTCCAGTCAACATTGTTGTGGACCAGGGGGATACGACAGGCCCTTTCCCTGCATGCCTTACCTCCTCCACCTCTGGCCACCCTGCTTCCTTCAAGGGCAATCCCTTTTCCAATGTCCCACCTGTCCACACTGGAAATATGTTCCGAATGGCATGGGGCACGGAGGGCACCACCTGCCCTGGTACCTGCCCCGTCCACTGTGGGGGCACCTCAGGGTACCCTCTCATGGCCTTATTACGTGGGGCCAGCCTACCGCCAGCCTCACCTGGCCATCCTGGGCCGAAACCTTCCGGCGGAAACCCTAGGGTCTCTGTACCATCACTATCTGAATCCTCCTGCTGTTTTTTGCCAATACCTGGGGGGCCCAAACCTTTCTGCCCCCTCCCCCCGCCATTCGCTCTTGTATCAAAATCTGGTAACATCTCTTCCTTTACCTCAACCTTGTGTTCTGCCCTAGCTTGACATTGGTTGGCGGCCGAGCATAAGTCATGCGCTCTCTTTGCCCGCCAATCGAGCATCACATACTTGTAATGTTTTCGGACAGGGGGTAAAAGTCCTTCCATGAACAAACTTGAGAGCAGAATTTGCGGAATAGTCGCTACATCTGCGAACCCCCCATGAGTTACTAGAGCGCCTGTGTTAGTCGGTCCAAAAAATCACTGACCCTTTCATCCTTTCGCTGGGAATTTTTATAAACCTTATCCCTATCCCAATCTTGGTCAGGCGGCAGAAGCTCGTCCCGTATCGAATTGAAAAAGGTATTGACCTGGGCCTCCCATACCCCTGCTTCCTCACCTCCCGCTCGATCCTCTGGCCAGTTGGCAGTTAACTTCGCCTGTCGCCAAACTCTGCTTGGAAGCACGTGGTTGCACATTATCCCTACGTCCCGGTGGTTAAGGCCGTGATTCACAAACCATTCAACTAACTTCTCCCTCACTCGGTGTGGTTCTGTTAACAGGGACTTCATGGTTCATTCCATAGCTGTCAACTCGGTTTCCTTCCATGGTACATGTACAGTATGCACAGCCTGGATCCCCTCCGAATTTGGGGGTCTCAGCCCTATTTCATGCATTGGCATAGTTAGTAGGGGATTTTACATTTGCCATTCCCAATGTCACCCCCGCAACCGAGGGGTATGTAGCGAATGAGCTACCAAACGGGTTTGTGGGGGAGAACGGTGAAAGGGTAGGGATAGGGACAGGGAAAGGGGGGTAGGCAATGGGAGGAGGGTCCGAACCCTGGCCATCGGAGCTGCAGACACCGCTGCCGAGGCTACCGATTCGGGCCCTTGCCCTGGTTCTATTATTTGGGCCAGTTCTGCAATCAGGGCTCGTTAGGGATTCCCAGCCACTCCCGTCCCCAGCGGGGCCGGTCTCCCTTGTGGTTCTGTGGTCTCCACAGGTATCACTCCCTGTTGGGGAGGCCCTGCCGCACCTACGTGTCGTACTGCCGGCAGCATCTGTTGCACTTCCCCCTATGGTATCCTTTGCATTTTGAAGGCTTCCCCTCAAGCTGGCCTTTACAGATCGATCCTCTCGACAGAGACATTCCTCAGCCCACCAGCCAAATGATTTCCAATGTGCCTTAGATTTAGTGATCACTTTCTTCCCCTTTCGGCTCAATACTTCGCGTAAATTTTCAATGCACTCATGCTGAAACATCCCCTCAATCGGGAATACCAATCTGTTATTTTTGCTACTCCGCATCCATACATTCCATAATTCTATATCCCTTACAGCTTTTCCTCCATGCTTTTTAAACATATACTTTGCGGCTGGCCCATCCTCGCGGGGATTTGGACCACCAGATGTTCCTTGTCCATTACCCATCTTGCTGGTATTATTTCCCTTACTCCACCACCCATTAGGTTATAGGGGGCACCCCTTATCTGCCCCCCCCCTACTGAAGGGTGCACGGCAATACCCACAGAGTGTTGCCATCGTTCAGGTCCTCAAGCCAGAGTACCCTCTCTGCCCTCTCAGCAGGGTGTCCCGGGGGCATTTGCGAGTGTACAGACTGTCTTTCAAGCCTGCCTCTTTGAAACACACGCAGATCCTCAATTCAGGTCCTCAAGGCAGAGTACCTTCTCTGCCCTCTCAGCAGGATGTCCTAGGTGCATATGCGAGTGTCCAGGCTGTTAACCAAGTCTCCTGGAAACTCTCACAAGTGCTTGGGCCCCAAGCCACTTGAATATTACCTCCATATCTTTAACAAATCTCTGCACCATGTCCGTTCCCTTTACCTTTTATTCGGATCCGCACCAGAGATCAAACAAAGACAGAATCCTTCCCTCAATGGTGGCAAGTCACCGTTTTACCAAGAAAGTTCTCACATCTTTATAGGGCACCCGGAAACCTTGCCGCCACTGAGCAACGACGCCGCCTCTCTCCCCTATAGGCGGAACCCATCCTCATTGCCATCTTTGTCATGGGTTTCCAATTCCTGCCCCCAGAATGAGCACCTTGCCCAACTCGAACAGTGTACAAGAGGTTTATTATAGATAAGAATACATGCATGGAAGATGTTGGCGTGGTGCATAAGCTAGTAACACCAAATGAAACATCACAGTGACATCATGGTCCTCCAGAGCCGGCCCCCAACATCTCAGCGAGCCAAAACCCGTAGTCGGCTTAATGTACTTTCCTCAAGGACCAAGGAACTCAAAACAACATCCTTTGTTCATCCATTCCCAAAGACACAGACTGCTGCCCCAAAGGAGAAACTGTACAATGTTGACAGGGCAGGATAAGCCTCATTCGGAAAGAATGTTTTGCCAAGTCCAATCATGGGATATTGTGTCAACAGTTTTTCAAAGTCCGACAACCAGCCGCCAGGAAAATATGTCACAGTGTCTTTAGCCTCGAACACTGCTGCCCCCGTCAGGATAGGGACTTCATGAAATCCCCTACATATTCACCTGTCCAGGATATAACAGGTTTGTATGCATATTATGGGCTTAAGTGTGACATCCATGCCTACGTGCCCTTTTCAGAAAGTACTTTATGACTTCTCGTCCATAACGCGCCCATCAAACACTGGAAAAAAAACAAAAAACATGCATCACATTAAGACCATGGGACTCCCCGGTTTTCGCATGTTTTCGACCACTAGCACCCAATAAATTATGTATTGCCTGCCCACCATGCCATATTTGACGATATCTTACAATGGGGGATTATAAGACCGAGATTATCCAGCAGGTGGTCTTCACCGCTACACAGCGTACCCTAAAAGACATCTGGGGATTGGCGTCCTTGTGAAGATTACTGGTCCTTAAACAACACGACTGTTCCAGACCGTTACCCCATTCCACATATTCAGGATATTACGGCTACACTCGTTCGTGTATACCATCAGATTCCAGTGGATCCAGATGACATACCAAAGACAGTAGTTACCACACCTTTAGACCTGATTTAATTCCTTTAGATGTCGTTCGGCCTATGCAATGCCACACAAACATTTCAACATTTTATCGATCAGGTGTTGCAGGGATTACATTTCTGCTCCTTATATCGATGATATTATAATCACCAGTGCAACGGCAGAAGAACAGCAGGAACACCTACCTCTCCTCTTCACCTGTTTGCAGGTATTCAGCATCGTAATCAATCAAACAAAGTGCATATTCGGTGTCCTGGAGTTTAATTTCCTCGGCAACTGTATTGACCACTCAGGCATCCGTCCGCTCGAGGAGAAGATTTCCTTTTATCGTCATCTCAACACAAACTGTGATAGTTTTTGGGCCTCGTCAACTTTTACCACTGATTTGTTCCAAACGGAGCCACAACAGAAAAGCCTTGGAGAAAAGGATGGGACAGGAAGGGAAATTGTGGAAGGGGATGTTACTCGCAGGAGTCTCCTCAGAAGGGAGTGGAATATGCAAGGTAAATTTGCATGGTTGTGACAATTTGCGGGAAGGCAGAGGTACCAAGACGTGCAGGGTCATGTGGGGGCTCCATGGAGTATGCACGACAGACCACTAAGCATGCACGGAGGGTCAAAGAGTAGCTCATTGAGGGTAGATTTTTGTTTGGAGAAGGGCACCCTGGGAGCAGGGTTATGCCGGCCCAGAGAAGGCCATGGGCCCAGAGGTGCAATCCAGACTTGTGGGCCCATGTACCAAAGGATTGGTCCCGGGGTGCCAAATGCCAGGGAGTGCTCCAGGGGAAAGCCAGAGAAGGCTTCCCAAGAATTCAGCTTGGAGCAGGTAAGCTCAGAGGTGGCCCCAGTAGCTTGGCCAGTCAGACAGGCAGGAAGCTTGAAAAAGGGAGCCACACTGCCCTGCCCCAGTATTGTGTCGGAGCAAAGGGAGAAAAATTGAGGTTGAGGCCCAAACCAGATAGAGCACCAACATGCAGAGTGGCAGGTAAATTTGTCACTTAAAACCACTGTAGATGGGGAGTTAAAGTTAAATGAAATGTGTTTTGATGATACTACAATAGAGTGGGGATGCTCCCCCTTCATACCATTCTTTATGTCTGTGGCTGCTGGGCATAACATAGAAGGGTAATTGGCCTTTGCATGGACCCACTGCATCCCAAATTGTTAGTGTAAGATGAGGAATGCCCCCCTCACAATCAGGCTACAATGCCTGTGAGCTATGTCAGGCCATGCCTCCTCATTGTTTTAGTCACCACACGTGCCTTGATTCTCCTTCTGGGAGATAGAGGAGTTAATGGGATTAGAGGCCCTGGGGGTGATAGATTAGCCGATAAAGGTTTAGAAGAGCAGGAGCCATGGATTAGAGTAGAGGGATTTCTAAGGTTAGAGTTAAGTTAGGGCTGAGGCTGGTCTCCCTAGACGAATATACTTGCTGCCACCACACACTCCTGCTCCCACCACCAAACACCATCAGCTGGCTCATACCATCTGCTGTGTGACATTGAATTTGGACTTCCAATTTGCACGGTATCATGGCTATTGGGCAAGATCCACTTTTTCCACCTTTATTTACACATTATAACGCACAACTTCCAAGTGTAAAAAAAATTCTACAAATTTAACAAAATTAATTAAAAATACAAAACTACAATACAGTATCTTTGTTGGATAAGTGTCCACCCCCTTTATAATAGCAATTGTAAGTTAGGTCAGGTGTAACCAATCACCTTCAAAATCACACACCAAGTTAATTGGCCTCCTACTGATTTAAATTGTAGTTCTAATTATTTCAGAATAAAATGAGCTGTTCCTGTAGGGTTCCTCTGCTGGTTAGTGCATTTCACAGCAAAAACTCAACCATGAGCACCAAGGAGCTTTCAAAAGATCTCCGGGATAAAGTTGTGGAAAGGCACAGATCAGGCGATCGGGTATAAACCTATTTCAAAGGCCTTGAATATCCCTTGGAGCACAGTCAAGATAATAATAAAGAAGTGGAAGGTGCATGGTACAACCAAGGCCATGCCTAGATCAGGCCGTCCTTCCAAACTGTATGACCAACAAAACAGGAGACTGATCAGAGAGGCCACTAAGAGGCCAATGGCAACGTTGAAAGAGCTGCAGGCCTTTTGGCAAAGACTGGTCATTGTGTGCATGTGACAACAATATCTCAAGCACTCCACAAGTCTGGCATGTATGGTAGTGTGGCAAGAAGGAAGCCATTACTCAAAAAAAGCATACCTCGAGTCCCATTTGAGGTATGCAAGATATGTAGCAAAAGGTTTTGTGGTCTGACGAAACCGAGATGGAACTTTTTGGCCTAAATTCAAAACGTTGTGTTTGGCACAAACCTAACACAGCACATCACCCAAATAACACCATCCCTACTGTAAAGCCTGTTGGTAGCAGCATCATGTTATGAGGATGTTTTTCATCAGCAGGGACTGGGGCACTTGTCAGGATAAAAGGGAAAATGGATGGAGCAAAATACAGAAAATTCCCAGAGGAAAACCTGCTGCCCTCTACAAGAAAGCTGAAATTGAGATGGAAGTTCACATTTCAGCATGAGAATGACCCGAATATTACAGACAAAGCTACACTAGAGTGGCTAAGGAGCAAACATATACAGTCACGTGAAAAAGTAAGGACACCCCATGTAAAGTTTTGACTTTTTCAACATATTTCACCATACAGCTATTTGATCTTCATTTCAACAATATTGATAGATAAAGGTGATATAATATAACAAATATCATGAAACATTTACATTTTGGAGTCCATTGTATAATTTCAATAAACATAAATGCAAATTTCGCATGTGGAAAAAGTAAGTACACCCTTGGCTCTAATAGGTGGTATTGCCCCCTTTGGCAGAAACAACCTCAAGGAGGCGTTTCTTATAACTGTCTACCAGTCTCTGACATCGACTGGGAGAATTTTTTGCCCACTCATCCATGCAGAATTCTTTCAGCTGTGCGATGTTTGAGGGGTTTCTTGCATGCACAGCTCGTTTCAAATCCCCCCACAATATCTCGATGGGATTTTGATCCGGGCTTTGACCTGGCCATTCCAGAACCCTCCATTTCTTTCTTTTCAGCCATTCCTTGGTGGATTTACTGGTACTAGGGCATGCCCGTACTATATATATGCCCGTACTATATATATATCTAAAATTATATCCCCCCCCCCCCTCTATTTACATGAAATGGTTTGGTCCATTCGCAACGCCAAAGCGAACGGCGAACGGCTTGCGAGTACAGTGACAATCCCCCCCCCCCCCTCTATTTACATGAAATGGTTTGGTCCATTCGCAACGACCACAGAACCCCCCCCCCCCCCCTCTATTTACATGAAATGGTTTGGTCCATTCGCAACGCCAAAGCGAACGGCGAACGGCTAAATCGCCATAGCTCGGTAACTACTTGTCCGATTAATATGAAACCTTGAAAAGGCACATCCTCGGGTCCCCAGCAATATACCTGGCAAGTTTAAAGTATATCGGACCCGTGGTTGTCGAGAAACAGCGGTCACAAACAAACATACACACACACAGAGATTAGTGGAATTATAGATAGATGTTAGGGTCATTGTCATGTTGCAAGGTCCACCTTCGGTTGAGCTTCAACTTTCCGACAGATAGCCTCACATTAACCTCAAGCACCCTCTGGTACAATGAAGAATTCATAGTGTATTCTATGATGGTGAGCCCTGATGCAGCAAAGCTTCCCCAAACCATAATATTTCCACCACCATGCTTAACAGTTGGTATCAGGTTCTTGTGGTCAAATGCTGTCTTTGGTTTTCGCCAAACATGTCTTCTGGTACTGTGGCCAAATAGCTCTACCTTTGACTCATCTGTCCAGAGCACATTGTTGCAGAAGTGCTGGTCTTTGCCTAGGTGTTCATTGGCAAACTTTAGTCTTGCCCTGATGTTCTTTCTGGACAGCAAAGGTTTCCTCCTGGCACACCTCCCATGTAGATCAAATTTGTGCAGCCTCTTTCTAATGGTAGACTCGTGCACTTTGACATCAAAAGTGGCAAGAGCTACCTGTAGGTCCCGTGATGAAATTCTGGGGTTCTTAGAGACTTCTTTCAGCATCTTGCGGTCTGCTCTCGGGCTGAACTTGCTGGGGCGGCCTGGCCTGAACAAGTTGGCAGTTGTTTGGAATCTTCTCCACTTGTAGATGATCTTCCGGACAGTAGAATGATTGATTTCAAATTGTTTGGAGATATTTTTAAATCCCTTCCCAGACTCGTAGGCATCTACAACCTTCTTTCTCAAGGCCTCAGAGAGCTCTTTTGATCTAGGCATGGTGACGCCGCACACTTCAACAACAAAGAGCAAACCAAACTAAATGTCTGAGGTTTAAATAAGACAGGTTCCTCCAAGATCCTCTCTAAGGATGTTCTTATCATTTGCACCTGAGCTGGTACACCTGATTCTAATTTTAGGTATTTGAAGTAGTGATAAATGTAGGGGTGTACTTACTTTTTCCACATGCGAAATTTGCATTTATATTTATTTAAATTATACAATGAACTACAAAATGTAAATGTTTCATGATATTTGTTATATTATATCACCTTTATCTATCAATATTGTTGAAATGAAGATCAAATAGCTGCATGTTGAAATATGTTGAAAAAGTCAAAACTTTACATGGGGTGTACTTACTTTTTCACGTTACTGTAAATATCCTTGAGTGGCTCAGTCAGAGTCCCGACCTAAATCCAATCAAAAATCAACGACATGTCTGGAAGATTTCTATCCATCAATGCTTCCCCACACAAGTTGACTGACCTTGAACAGTTTTGTACAGAATAATGGACAAGTATTGCCCAATCAAGGTGTACAAAGCTGGAAGATACCTATCCCAACAGACCAACAGCTGTAATTGCTGTCAAAGGTGCTTCCACCAAGTATTAACTCAGGGGGGTGGACACTTATTCAACCAAGATATTCTAGTTTTTTTTGTATTTTTATATAATTTTCTGAAATTGGTCGAATTTGTTTTCCACTTGGAAGTTGTGGGTTACGATGTGTCAATAAAGGTGGAAAAAGTATAATTTAATGCAATTTAATTCCAGGCTATAAGGTAACAACGGGTGAAATTTTTGAAAGGATGTGTGCACTTTCTATCTGCACAGGGTGGGCCAAAAGTCATTGAAGGTTTTCTTGTTTTTTTTCTCTTGATGAGCTCTAAATAAAGGTTTCTCTTGATGAGCTCTAAATGAAGGTTTTCTTGTTTTTATAACTTTTTTTTTTAAATAATTTTTTTTTACAGATAAAGAAGACCAGGGAGATACATTATGAAGAAATTTACCAATGACCAGAGCATGAGAATTGTTGAATTTTATTACTCCCGTTGGAAATCAATAATTCAAACTCAAAGCAAATTTCGCAATCATTTTATTGTTTGAGAATAACCATCAGAAATCACGATTCGGAACTTGATTGTTCGTTTTTAATCAAAAGGATATGTCCAGAACTCAGCCCGCAGTGGAAGACCAAAAACAAGTCGTACTCCAGAAAACATTGACCATGTTAGGGAGAGTGTTAACAAAAACCCAGAAACATGAACTTGTAACCGTGCAACTCAGCTCGGAATGGCAAGCTCATCATTGCGAAGGATAATGCAGAAAGATTTGTTGCTGTTTCCTTACAAGATTTAAATGGTGCACGAAATGCCACCACAAGATCCAGCAAATCGACTAACATTTGCAACTAAGTTGCAGCAACTCGTGAGGGACGACCTGATTTTTCCGAGGAGATTGTAGCGATTGATCAAGGAGTTTTGTCCTCTGTAATGGATCACGTTTTGGAAAGAGCAAGACTTTGCGAAGAAGCCAACGGGGGCCATTTGCAGAACATTATTTTTCACAATTAATCTAAAAAAAAAATTTCCATGAATTAAACTACCATTTGCAATTTATTTCATTAATTTTTATTTGAAAATAAAAAAGTTTTTTAAAAAGAAGAAAACTTTCAGTAACTTTTGGCCCACCCTGTATATATTATGTACGTGTAAATATATATATATATATATATACACATACATAAATATATTATATGCCAAATAAGGAACCCCAAAATGCGTAATTCACATTCGATCCAAAAATTCACAAAACTTTAGAGCAAATGGATAATACCAGGCTGTGCATATCGCTAATTGGTATTTATTTTCATAACTGTGGTATGTACAGTAATTAATGCCTCTCTCTGGTGGTGAATGTTTTTTTTGCTGCATTGAGTTCTCTTCCCGTGCCTTTTCTTTAGTTGTACATGTTTTAACTGAAGTGGAAACAGCATTGTGTAAATTTGATGAGCTCTAAATGAAAGTTTAACTTTTCTATTTGTGTGTGGAATTGCTTCTCTCCAATTGATTATTATCATCATCATAGTACCATACTTTTGACACCAATGGCTCTGCCAAAGCAGTTTCTTAACGCAGGTTATGCTAAGTGGTTTGCCATTGCATTCATGTCAATCAGTCGAAGCAGGAATTTTCAGTTTGACCAAGGTGGTGGCAATAACTCACCTGGACACCTGCTCCTCGTGAAGGAGCTGGGTCGAGATTTGAACCCAGGCTGAACAACTCAGAGGTGAGTGTTCATACCTCCAGGCTATCCTGCCAGCACACGTTTCCCATTTTCCCTGCTCACACTAATTAATCCCACTTTTCCCTCCAGCCCAACAATGTCTCGTTTCCATCTCATTTTGTCGCTCACACCGACCTTTTAAACCCTGTACATCCATGCTTGTCTGTTTCCTATTGTTTCATCGTCCTTTATAATATACACAAAGAATTAAGTTAAGCACCCCCCCCGTTTTTTTACAACCTCGCACATTACAAGTTTGTTGTCGTCAAAACAGTGTAATATACCCATGTTATTGCTATATTTTCTGGAGAAGTGATATTATGGTCACATAAAAACATAACAATCATGCCGTTTTCAATATGTTAGTCTGAATAATTTAAGGTGAAATTTTTTGGGAATTTTAGGCATATTTTCACCACAATTTAAGTATGGAGCTATAGGTCCATCACGGACAGTGTGGATGACGTTTATGTTTTCTAACGTACAGTCATTGTTCTGAGAAGACCTCTAGCGATCTTTGCGTCAATAACGTGTGTAGGACCCACGTGATCGGATCACTGACTCAACCCTACGTCTCATAGACCCTGTAAGCCGTCGTATGCGTTGCTGTGGCAGGTTGTTCCCTTCCCGATGTAATGCACGTTCCAATTCATCCAGATTGGCTATTGGAGGGACCATCTTCGCAATTTGTCGTCCCAACATGTCCCGAACGTGCATTACATCGGGAATGGAACAACCTGCCACAGCAACGCATACGACGGCTTACAGGGTCTATGAGACGTAGGGTTTAGTCAGTGATCCGATCACGTGGGTCCTACACACGTTATTGACGCAAAGATCGCTAGAGGTCTTCTCAGAACAATGACTGTACGTTAGAAAACATAAACGTCATCCACACTGTCCGTGATGGACCTATAGCTCCATACTTAAATTGAGGTGAAAATATGCCTAAAATTCCCAAAAAATTTCACCTTAAATTATTCAGAATAACATATTGAAAACGGCATGATTGTTATGTTTTTATGTGACCATAATATCACTTCTCCAGAAAATATAGCAATATCATGGGTATATTACACTGTTTTGACGACAACAAACTTGTAATGTGCGAGGTTGTAAAAAAACGGGGGGGGGGTGCTTAACTTAATTCTTTGTGTATATATAACCCTTCCCTCCTCTTTCAGTGGACTCTTCGACAATCCTTGATGTTCATTTAGGGAAAAAAAACTTTCCTTGTTAAAATGTTTCTCCATTCCTGACCTGACATTCAGCAAGGAATACATTTTTAAAAAAAACATCTCATTGCACAACCCTGTGTATGACACATCCTAAAACAGTTTTTCTGTGTTTGATGTGTTCTAATATGGAGGTATTGCTTAATAAGGCTTGAGGTCTTGCTGAGGCCTTCCAAGCTGCCATTTTGTTGTTTACGTTCATCGCATGGTTGGCAAAAAGTTGGACACCCAACAGGTATAATGTGGAGAACCTCTCAGCACAAACAGCTGCTGGTGGAAATGTTGTGTGGGAGTTTTACCGACAAAGGTTGTCCAATTTGATCAATTGCTTTCAGAGAGATCAGTACACAACCTCAATAAGAAAACACTCTTTCTGTACCAGACTTGTTGGTGTATTGTTTGGATCGTCCGTTGTGAGGTCCGCGTTTCGAACCCGACCACAACCCCAGCTGTAATACCAAATACTTTTTTTTATTAAAATGGGATGTGTTGCTTCCTCGCTTGATGCTCAGCATTCACAGGATAGAGTATACATAAACAGCCATCGTTTGGTTGCCATTGCACAGGCTTGATAGACCTAATTTGGCCTCGTCCTGCATTGAAGTTCCTTGTAACGGACTCATATTATACATCCTCTCAATACTCAGCTCCCTATACCTCGTGCATCAATCAGCAAAGTAACCATTTGAGATTCTCAACCAATTGTGCATCCTTTCATTGACAGGATAATATGCTTTCACTACATTAGACCCATTTTATTTGGCACATTGTAATATACAGCTACACATTGATCTCCACGTTGTTATTAAGAGTAGCATTAAGTAGTCATCGTTTTCAGTTCATTTATCTCCACTCGATTTTATTTTCTTTTATTTTGCCCTGGAGGTGACTATGAAAATGTATCTGACGGTGGGTCTCATGGGAGGTGTATTAGCTCAGTTTCCCATGTCGTCTGGCAAATCCATTGCCATGTCCTCCTGAAGTATAGTGTTGCAGAACTACTGGAAGATCTCTGAAAACACTAATCACGAGGGATGAGGAAAGGAAAATGAAAATTTGAGACAGATGTTGTTTTTTTTTGCTGCATTGTTTGTAAGGCTTTTCATTTTAACTCTATTTTCTTTGAATATGGACCGCGGATAAGATGTTAATTTGCCGAGCGGATGGCGCCGCGGCCCGAACCGTTTTTACAATGACTAGACCCGATTCTGAACGTTGGCCAAATCGTGCCACAGATATTCAATGAGGAAAAGACAAAGATGACGTGGATGTGAAGAAGAAGAAGACAAAAAAGGTTTGAAATACGAATATGATTTATTTCTATTTACAGGACCAAAGAAACCAAGGAAGAAGGAAAGATAATAAAATAAAGACAGAAGGAATCAAGGAAACTATACCTTTCCATTTGAACATTTGAACAATTTAACATGGAAGCAAATATTTGATCAACTTATCAAACCTTCAGCTTCGGTTGACCCAACTCTGGATGCTCTCTTGGCCTGGTTGAAACTTAGAAAGAGAGGAAGTGAAGAATAACACCTTATCAACTCGTCTTCCTTCATCATTGGCCCACAATTTCACCCCACCTAACAACCACTGGCAAGATTTCTTGATCAAACAAGTACAATATTGTTTTGCTACATTGCGGAAACAAATTTCTTTTTTTTTTTTTAAATGCTTTATTATATCTCTATACTTTATTTAATACTTCAAGAAGTGCAAGGTGAAAAGAACATCCCTCAAAAACTTTCATGATGTGTATATATATATTTGGTTTGAGTTTATTTTGAAGCCTTTGGAGAAATGTCACAATTTTTCAAGAGGGTACTCATGGCATCATGGCAGCTGTAATTTTGGTTGACCAATATTTCTGCATTGATGCAATGAGCAATTAGAATTTGCGACCATACACTTCGCAGGTTTCACATTTGAAGCATCCGTGGCAAGGATAATGCGGCCTGCAAATTGGCAATTCATTCATTTACACGTTCTGTTCCAGAGGAAAGCAATTGGAGCAGCCGATGAGACCGGGGCCAGGTTTAGCCACAAGCACATCATGAAATTATCTAATAAAATATGAGTGCAAGCAGCTCATTTACAGATAGGACATCAGCCACTTCACTTAATCCCAGGGGATAGCAAACACCTGCAGATAATCGTTAAAAAGCTAATCAAACACTACAATGGAGCCACTGAAAAATATATTGATGCCAGCTTTGGCCCCATGGCTGTCCAATTCTGGTCCCGGCCTGCTATTGACTGTAGGAGAAAATTGACATTTTAAAATGAGGTCCCTACTTAGCTAGGTGACCTCAGTGTTGGGCGGAGATGTATGAGCATGAAGCGTCCGTGCCATCGTTTCATTATCAGGCCTGCCTTGATGGAGTATGGATCGCGCAAGTCGTACCATAAAGGGACTCCCAAAATAAAACAAAAGCTATGATTTGTTCGGCATCGATCGCTCGTGGGATTGGGGGAGAGGGGAGAAAACGACCATGCGCGACTCTCCGATGCCTTTGATGTCATTGCGGAAAAGCCCGTGTGAAAAGATCTCAGTCGATCTTTCCCCAAAGTGACACAGAAGGAAGATTTTTTCCCAATGACTTCAGATTAGCGCCTTTGAAGATGGTACATGAATGTTTAACCTTGTTAATCTCAGTGTAAAAACAGATGTCTAGCTTCTATGAATTACAGAGTGTAATCTCGCAAAATTGACTTTTCATCTTGAAACTCCATAACCAGCAAAGAGATTTTCAGGTCAGAACGGAAACAATGTAGTCCTAGTTGGTTTTTTTTTATCCAACAAAAGTGATTAAGCCTTCTAAATGTGTGCCTTGATAGCTGTTTGCAGGTAATAATGAAACACCTAAAAACAATTAAACCGTGAAAGTAGTATTGTTGAAGAAGTGTTAATTGAACTTGAAAAGGAACTTTGGTGGAAGTGCCCCCCAAAGCATTTTAACTTTACAATTACATGTATGAATCAATTTACTCATAACAAGAAGAATTACAAGACTGAGCATTTAACAATGCCTCGCCTCGCAGGGGTTATATAGATCACAGTAGATCTGAGAATCATTGCGGATACACCCACTCACATTAAACTGCATCTTGTCGCTGGGGTATATAGATTACAGTAGATCTGAGAATAAACAATCCACATCGAAGTAGATCTGCATGCGGACTCACACCGACGGGGAACAGGTGAGGCTAAAAAGAAACACAAAGGATTCCACGTACGTTTAAATTCAGCCATTTAATTGAATATTTCTAAAACACGTTCAAATCAGTTATATGAAAGAGAAACGTATGAAAGCAGGTGGTGAGATATTCAGAATGCAGCCATTTGTCAAATTAAAAAATAATCTGAAAATATTATTGAACAAGATAAGCTAATAACACCAGTGATAATGTTACATCCTCGGACCTGATTGGCCAAGAATATCTGATAGAGTGTGCTGTATTTTTGATTATTATTTTTTACCAAAATGGCCTTGTGTGAATAGGTGAAGAAACGCACGTGACATTTGATTGTAACAAAGGCTTCTTTGCTGATAACTTACAAAAATATAAAAATAAACACTGGTTTGGCTAAGCAACAAAGTAGAGCGTAACAGAATTATGTGAAATAATAATACAAAAAAAAACTTTCCAAATGTTCAAAATTCTCACATTTTTGCACCGATATAAAAAAATGATTCCCGCGTAATGGCGTGCCCAAAAACAATAAACAAAACCATAAGACACAAATAAACAATGGCAAAAATAATTACAATATTTATAGATGCATTTACAGGCAAAAAACGAAAGCATTATGGTCCATTTAAAGTTTTACAATATCAAATGCTTTGCCATTTCTTTAAAAGTGACTTAACCACATTATTTCTAAAAAATAAAATAAAATAAAAAAATAAAAGAAAAAAAAATAAAAATAAAAATGTCAAGACATCATTTTATATAAATAGTTTTGTTTGGTGAAACAACAGTCATTCTATGCTAATTATGTCTACATATATAAACACACTACGGAATGTTTTCCAACCTCTAAAGACAGCATACATGTCGAAGGTAAAGTTATGCATCACAAAGTTACAATTATCATATAGGTACATATTAAAGTACCGTTTCTGTACACAGCTACAAAGGTATCATTCCGATCTTTGCCGATTCACAGGAAGCTCTCTATTCCTTTTATGGATGAACGTTTGTAAACCAAAAAAACAAAACATTGCTAAATAAGATAGCGTAATTCCACGAGACTACATTAATTTAATCCCCCCACCATCCCCGCCAAACCACCCCCCGGCCTCCTTTTGTCCGAGTGACCCCGACCCCGCTCTGTGTAAGACCGTACCATTACCTGCCAACACGCAGTGCCACGTCGGTAATGAATAAACTCCAAATTTCGAAAAAAAAGAAGGAAAAAAAGAAGAAATAAAACCTTTTGTAAAACAAACACCAAAAGGATTTCACAACCAAGGAGTCAACTTCGAAGTACCTTTTTTTGTGTTTTCTTTTCTATACAATGCCTTACACGCCACTGCAACTTCATTCTAAATGGAGCATTCCGTACAAAATCAGAGCGAAGAGTTACGGTCAATGGAGTCTCAACTTCCGTGTCAATATGTAATAAACCTCGACAAAAATAATCAGGCCTTAAGACCTTTCGGTCTTCATCTCCAGTCCACGGTTGTAAAATAAGTAAATTACATTGCTGCTTGCACAGCGTATTTCGTTTCTTGATTTAGATTTTTTTGTTTTTTGTTTGTTTTTGCCCGTGGGGATATTGTAAACTATTAAGGTTGTCGTCCATCATCATACAATGTTTCTGCTCAGTTTCGGATGAGGAGGGTCACATCCGATCTGCTGGTCTCCTAGTCACATGGGTGGAACCACCAGGCCGGACATGACTGCAAAACAAAAGAGAACAAGATGGTTTGTTTCAGTGACTTATTGCATGGAATAATTTCACATTGATTGCTATTCCCGAATTGTAAAGCAACAAGACATTGTTAAGCAATGGCCACACAGCTGTTATGACGATCAGTTTTTAATAAAAAAAATCAAAATGTACTGTACGTTCACCATTTTTAGGAATGGTTCGCGGTGAAAAGATTTCATATTTCAAGCCTGCACTTGCTTTCAGCGAATATCACCTTGGCAGCGTGGAAAGAACTCCATTTCTATGTAAAAATAAAAGCTCCAGAGACTAAATTATAATAGGTGGAATTCACAGATCATAATTACACAAATTAAAAATATAATGCAACAATATATCCTGGGCATTTTTTTCTTTGGGGCACAAAGAGGGGGGGGGGGGTAGGTTTCTTTTCAGCACAACGCCATTGCATCGACTTATTTTCATGTTTTACCCAAAAACTATGTAATATCAAAGTGCACAACTCTCCAAATGCTATTTAATTGCTGCAAAGTGTCTGAGAGCTGCTATCCTAGGCAACGCGGAGGCAATACGTGTCCAGGAGTGCTGTTATGTGATAACCATACTTTATCAACAGCAATACAGGTGCTTACTCACCAACCTATTTTTATAGTTGAACGGCATTACACCTTGTGCAAATGTCATATTCAAAAGCAACTTTCCATTCTGAGCCATCGGTTGGCACGATTTCAACAAGGACCTTCAAGTAACAAGGACCTTCAGAATTGGTCCTGTTCTCATTTTTCTTGCAGCAGTCTTCTTATAGACCTCCTTGCGTTACAGCCTCCCGGGAGGGTACCTGTGGTTAGCCCAATAGACAAAACACCACGATCCGCACTATGCCAGCCATTAAGCGAGACAAAATAGGCTCATCTCAACATGTAAGATGGTACACCTTGTAGCCCGCAGGCTGCGTCTTCAAATTCCGCTCAGCAACTTCTAATGGATTGGAGGCACAGCTGTGGAATAAATGTCAACATCATTTCTGCAGAGACTAACTTTAAACCATGCTTCTTCTTCTTCTTCTTCTTTATCTTGTTATTTATCTTTTCATCCTCTTCTTCTGTTAAGTCTTCTTCTTCCTCTTCTTCTTCTTCTTCAGGTGAAGTGTTACAGAAAATTAAATTACACATAGTACCAAAAGTATCAGATTGTTGAAATACCAGATCATCATTCTTGTTTTTCCGGTCCAGTTTTTATTGCTACTGAAGCAAGCAGTCTATTTGCTCCTCACATCTGATGAGATGAACAGTGAGAGACGAATAAGACGGTATGAGACAGAACGTAAATGACCTTTAGCTGAAAACCTTGCTTAGCTTTATAATGCCAGGGAAAGGCGTTCACAGGATTATTCTGGGCCCGATCGCACAGGCAAAGTGGCACTTCCAGATTGCAGACAAAAGGCTCCTCGCTTCCTTTTCAATTTATCACAGTTAGATCATGCTGGAGTGCTCTCACCAGCAACAGGCCTAATATCCAGAACGCAATGGCTTCGGGCCCTTACCTGAAACACAAGTGACATCAACCCGAGGAATCGTGAGAATTGCGCACTGTGGGGACTAACTTTGCTCGATGAACTTGTATTAAGGGGACAAAACAAGCCTCAAAATCCACTAGCAGCCTCGAAGGAAGATGGAAAGGTGAATTGCTGAAATGTGCTAGAATTAATTAACACCAGAAATACAAAGCTATACACCTTCTACACATACAAACACATACATAGTCCTTGATTTGGTGTTGCTACAACTCCATGGTGTTTGAGTTCATTCACTAACTAGAACTCAAGGTGCTACAGACAAACAGCGCATTCGATTCTACACCATGAGGCCTGGAGGTATTGCAATCTTCTATCACAGGCCAACTAGAAGACCTGGAAAAGGTTATTGACGCAAATGAACTGGGACAGAATAAAAAAGAAAGAAAAGAACAGCTCTTTCCAACAAGTGGACAATATAGTAGACGACATACAACAAAACCACCAAAGATATGTCCTCCTGCAAAGCTGATATGAGGCCTATCAGATCCCGCTTTATATCAATGACATCAACAAGGCAAAACTGCATTCCGTCACCGTTTACCGGTCAGTTCTTTAAAAAAAAAAAGTGAGTCATTCATGAGCGTTCTGACAAAATACATCACTCCGAGTAACAAATTGTGCAGTCTCAAATCAAAGAGGCAGCTCAAAAACAGTTTCGATCAGCAACGGGTAGATTTGAGATCGAAAGTAGTTTTGGATCAGGACAATTTGGCACGAGTGATTATAAGCAGGTAGCAGTGATGGACTGATTTTGAGTCCCCTTTTCCCCACAGGTGTTGTCACGTGTCTGTTGATATTTATCAGCGCCACCATAACTTCAGGGCAAGGGAGTTATTTCTCTGTAGGGAGGC
This sequence comes from Myxine glutinosa, assembly GCF_964187855.1. NCBI lineage: Eukaryota > Metazoa > Chordata > Myxini > Myxiniformes > Myxinidae > Myxine > Myxine glutinosa. The sequence continues at coordinate 195,974,442 of NC_136262.1, forward strand.
AAAGTTCAACCAATGAGGTTGTGGGTCGTTTAACGATCTCCTGGTGAAAAGCACCATGCTACATTCCCAGCCCGTACCCGCAAACAGTGCATGGTGGTTGTATGTAAATGAGTATTTAAATGGTATTATTATTATTATTATTACTGTTATCTTTGCGCATGCAATGCAATTGTTACCCATTTAATGTTATTTTTTGAAGTTGTACTCAAAAGTTTTGCAATTGTTATGTGCCGCCCCCCCCTATCTGAACTAACCTTGCAAGCCATTGGCATTATTACTGGTGCAGGTCGGGGGAGGGGATGGTTGAGGCCTGACCACTGGCGCGAATGCACTCTTTTGCTTCACTGTTGGGAAAACAAACAGAAAAGAATGGAGACCAATTGTAAAGAAAGGATCACAGTTATATGCTCTCAGACATGTAACCTTGCCAGCAAAAATAATATAAACAAAAGTGAGGTCAACACAAAAAATATTATGGGGGTAAATCCGGCCATGATGTAGTGATCCACAAGGCCTACTGGTGGGGTCTGGGAGGTGGTTTTGTTTCTGTTCCTTTAAGAAGCAGATTTTTAAAAACAGTCCGATGGAGACCCAAAATCAAATCTACTGTACAGCTCATCCGCTCACGTTGAGGGGCAGCTGCCACAATCTCTAAAAACATGTCGATGTGCAATAAATGTTCCTGCCAAATGAAACCACGAATGGGGAGGGGGGAGGGTGCGTGAGGGGGTGTCATCTGGTATAGCATGAACATATCCTGTCATGTGTCTGCTGAAGGATGAATGAGGTCAGGAAAACAAAAGACAAAGAGAGAGAGAGAGAGAGAGAGAGAGAGAGAGAGAGAGAGAGAGAGAGAGAGACGCAGAAGAAGAAGAAGAAGAAGAAGAAGAGGAAGAAGGGTTCAAATTCAGAGTGAATTATGCTGTGTTACATACTGCCATAGGGTGAGCTCCCTGAGCTTGTGAGGTAGCCGGGAGATGCACCCATGCCAAGGCCGCCCATGCCGCCAGCAACACCGTAACCGTTCATGCTGCTGCTTACGGATGAGTAGTGCGACTGCTGAGGTGTGCTGCTCGGTACATAACCGTGCGGGGATACGCTGCTGCTGTTACGTGAATAGCCTGTAGGCAAGGACACAAAGGAGGAAAAGGAGGTGGGAGGGGAAGCAAAGACGAGCAATGTCACTCATTGTGATCTGGAAATTACAACATCACAATTGAGGGTATGTCCACCAAATAGCGATAACAGCTGTACAGCTTCCTGAAGGACAGCACTCAACCTCAGCTCTAAGGGAATTACCTGAAACCAAACTCATGTATCAAAAACAGATAATTCCTAGATTTTATCATTATTCAATATTACATTCTTAAAAGTAAAAAAAAAGAAAGATATTTTTAGATTAAAAACAAAACAGGCATATTTTATATATTTTATAAAAACAGACATTTTATAGGGAAAGATTTGGAAATCCACTGACCTTACATTTATAGGTTATTGGTAAGTGAATTTTTTTCTTGAATAAAATATGTAACCTGAAAAATTAAATAATGACCATTATTCAAGTGAGTCTCCATTTTTGAAATTTGACTTTTCATTCACTTTAATGTGCCAGCAGTTTCCAGCCGCAGGACAATTGTTTCGGCCTTACTTGCCATGTCTATCGGCAGAGACGGTGATGTCGATGGACAACTACGCTGGATTCTTGAGTTTGTAATATGGTCCGACACCGGCGCACAATGCGTATTATGATGATTATTTCACCGCAGGACATAACGCACCTTTTATAAACTGAAGTAATTGATGACGATAACAGTATTATGTAGATTTCAAAAAGAGATCCCACTCTGATACGACTTGCTAGCTCCATGTTGTTTGTTCATATTTTATGAAATAAAACTTTTTGTCACAAGTTACTGCATTATATCCCCATAAATGCTCTGCTTGAACTTGTTGAGATGTAAAAGGTTAATGAAATAACAAGAATAACCACACTGTGGTCACAACCTGTGAGACTATATATATATTTTTTTTTTCACCTCCTCTGTCCACTCAACTCCCGCATTCTTGCTGTTGAAGGTATTTTACTGTTATGTCGGTGGGGTAGATTGATATATAGATTCAGGTCGATCTGTGTAGGTAGATGCCCCCCCCCCCCTGGAACCGTAGCCCCTGCAGGGTTCAATACAATTCATCTCCGAGGTTCTTCACAGTTTGGTTCAATATGAATTACGAGTTTGACGTACAGCTGGGTCTGGTTTCAGGCAACTCGTGCACCCACTCCAGACAGGCGCAGCAGGGTTATGTTATTATCTCTGTGGGTTATATAGGTTAGAATAGATCTAGGCTCGGTCCTTAAAAACGTCAGAGGTGTATTCAGTTGGCAAGTTTCCGCCCTCCCACTCTCTCTGTGATCACAAACATTTTGTTCATAAAAACCTGTACGTGGTCATTCAAGGTGCAGGAATTTGTCATTAAGTGTCACGGAATTAGGTTTAAAAATCCGGCAACGGCTAATTGGGAAATGCGTATATGGCGCTGTTCAAAAATTACATAACGCTATTTTTTTTAGGGACGCACATACGGGCTTGATTAAACCTCACGAATAATTTTACACTCGACCCAAACAAAGCCAATGGAAATCTGATGCAAAAAAGGTGGACAGTGTATTATAATCAGCAGATACCAATATAGGCCGAATCTGCTAGGCCCTGGAAACAAGATGGCAACCATATCATTTCCTTTTGCCACTATGGTGGGTGGAGTCAAGCGACATTTGTGGGTGTGGTCCGGCAGCTGTCCGACCAATGGGTGCACATGTCAAAAATTGACCCCCAACAAGAACCCCAACAACAACATTGACAACAACAATAAATGGGAAGCTCTTGTTTGACATGTCGCAGGTAAAAATAACTCGTCAATCATGAGCGCAAAGTTCACTTTTCATCAATGTTGTTGATGAAAAGCAAATACCACAGCAATCTGAATGTAGAGTGTATGTTTTAACATACACGACAGGTGTGGTACACATATTATGTGATCAAATTTGTCAGAACACTCCCTCTCCCCACCCCCAACCTTAATGGCTTCCTCATATCGACAAATATTTACGAGGTAAAACCCCATGACAAAAGTCTTGATGTCTGTGTCGAATGTTACAGTAAACACACTGAAAAATAGAGTACACCAGGGTTGTTCAAAAAGAAAGATCCAAGGTAGGCTATCTTTATATTTTATTATTCGCATTGTCACAATGCATCCAAGGTAGGTAGTGACCAGGTAGTGACTGGAAAGGTTTGAAAGAGCCGAGAAATAATGTTTAGGCCAAATTCGTTTTCCTTTTGGAGAACTATGAGCACTCGGTATGAGCTTGTCGGGTATGAAACGCTCAAAGTTAATCAAGAGCCGAAGCTACATCCATATGGACACGAATCAATAGCGACTTTTATTACCTGTAACATATTATAGGTTTATTGTGTACATATTAAGCATAAAAATCTGCGCTCATCCCATATTGCATATCCTCCTCACTCTCTGCAGACCTGGACAAAATCACAGACTGGGCAAACAAATGGAACATGTCTTTCAATCCTGATAAATCTCACACTCTTACGATGTCTCTCCGAAAAGACCGACTGGAAAACCCTCCCATCCACTTTCTGAATAATCCTCTCCAAGAAGTTCTGTCACTCAAGCTTTTGGGCCTCACTATTTGCCATGATCTTTCCTGGGAAAACCACAGTTCAAATCTGGCCTCAAAAGCCAGTCGCCGACTGGGCATCCTCCGTCGTGTGAATTCCTTCCTTGGCACACATGAGCTCCTCACCACATACAAGGCTTTCATCCGCAGCTCTATGGAATACTGCTCTCCCCTATGGGCCGGTGCTCCTGCCTCACACCTAGCTCGTCTTCACGCTGTTGAAACCAAAGCGTTCAGAATCATTGGAATCTCCCGCGATGAAGCTAACTCCAAGGGCCTTTCACTCACTCACCGCAGTCAGATTGGTGGTCTTTCCGTCTTCTACCGACTCCTCTCTGGCCTTGCCCCCCCCCAGCTCTCTCTGGGCTCTGTCCCACAAATATTCCAACAGGTCGCACAAGATCTGCCTGCAACCCTCTTATGGTTAAACTGCCAAAATCAAGACTTTCTGCTCACCTTCACTCCTTCATTCCTCTTTTCTCCCACCTCTGGAACAAACTCCCTCACTCTCTTCAATCCCACTCCACCCTCCAGGTCTTTAAAACAGCTGTTCACCACCATCTCTTATCCTCCCCCATCCAAAACCTTGATATTTTCTACCCCCGCTAGTTTCGGTCCCCTTGTGTTTTATACCTCTCCCCCCCCCCCCCACCCCCCCCCGCCCTTCCCACGCCTCCTGCCCCCAAGCCCTCTCCCTCCCACACTTCTCCCTGCTCTCAAATGTTGTGGTTGTGTGCTTCCCCTTCTCTCCCCATCTTGTCTTCCGCTCCCTCTTTTTGTATATTTTGTTTGTCTGGTTGATTTGTTTGTGAAATAAATGTTAGCTCTTTCACGAGCCTCGATTCAGTATACAAAAAAAAAAAAAAAAAAAAAAAAAAAAAGGTAACCATTCACGGGACATGTGAATGAGCAGAACCATTAAATGGAAAAGTATATTCAGTTTTATTTATTCTTCATTTCTTTTGAATGAAAGTTACATAATATTGGATGAATCTCGACAAGTACAATTCGACAAGTACAAAACTTCATCCGATCAAGATGAAATTTCTTGAGCGTCATCTCGGGATAAATTGGGGGAGAAATAAATAATGATGACGTCATCGGTCACGTGGTTCGTCCACTTTATTTGTTTTAACAAGGAAGCCTTTAAAAAAACCACTAAAACAAGTCCTGGCGAGGGTCTGTAATCTCTCATATTCTTTCTTGCTGTTATTATTATTATGACTACTATTAATATTATTATTCCTGTTTTACTTATTTCAAATTTGAGTCAAATTGAACAGATTGTTTATCCTTTTGGATGCATGCACATGTTAAGTAATGCACAGGGTTGTGGATGTGTGATGGTAACTGGTATTGGTGTAGTGCAAACATGATGGGCCAAACGGCCTCCTTCTTTGCTAAACCTCATTGTTCTTATCTTTGTTGTTGTTGTTGTTACCTCGGCACCAAAGGTGCATGGAGATTATGTTTTCACCCCTGTCTGTCCGTTTGTCTGTCCGTTTGTGAAAAAAAATCTCAAAAAGTTGTGGACGGATTCGGACGAAATTTGGCAGAGATGTAGTACATGTGACAGCGACGAAATGTTTACATTTTGGTGAAGATACGGATTCGGCTACTATAATTTTAAAGTGATTCTTCACCATTGGGAGATAGGGCCAAAAACGATACATAGCAGGATATCTCAAAAAGTTATGGACAGATTTGGACGAACCTTGTTGGACAGTTTGTGTGTGTGACAAGGAAGAATCGATTCAATTTTGGTGAAGATCCAGATTCGGCTAGTGGAATTCTTAAGTGATTCTTCACCATTGGGAGATAGGGCCAAAAACGATACATAGCATGATATCTCAAAAAGTTGTGGACGGATTTGGATGAAACTTGGTGGACTGGTTGGGTGTCTGACTAGGACGAGTCAATTCGATTTTGGTGAAGATCTGAATGTGGATTCGGATATGAGAATTATTTAATTTATTAAGTGATTCTTCACCATTGGGAGATAGGGCCAAAACTATACATAGCAGGATATCTCAAAAAGTTATGGACGGATTTGGACGAAACTTGTTGGACAGTTTGTGTGTGTGACAAGGAAGAATCGATTCAATTTTGGTGAAGATCCAGATCCGGCTAGTGGAATTTTTAAGTCATTCTTCACCATTGGGAGATAGGGCCAAAATTATACATAGCAGGATATCTCAAAATGTTATGGACAGATTTGGACGAAACTTGTTGGACAATTTGTGTGTGTGACAAGGAAGAATCGATTCAATTTTGGTGAAGATCCAGATCCGGCTAGTGGAATTTTAAAGTCATTCTTCACCATTGGGAGATAGGGCCAAAAACTACACATAGCATGATATCTCAAAAAGTTGTGGACGGATTTGGATGAAACTTGGTGGACTGGTTGGGTGTCTGACAAGGACGAGTCAATTCGATTTTGGTGAAGATCTGAATGTGGATTCGGATATGAGAATTATTTAATTTATTAAGTGATTCTTCACCATTGGGAGATCGGGCCAAAAACGATACATAGCAGGATATCTCAAAAAGTTATGGACAGATTTGGACGAAACTTGTTGGACAGTTTGTGTGTGTGACAAGGAAGAATCGATTCAATTTTGGTGAAGATCCAGATCCGGCTAGTGGAAGTTATAAGTCATTCTTCACCATTGGAAGATAGGGCCAAAAACGATACATAGCATTATATCTCAAAAGGTTGTGGACGGATTTGGATGAAACTTGGTGGAGATGTTGGGTGTTTGACAAGGACGAGTCAATTCGATTTTGGTGAAGATCTGAATATGGATTCGGATATGAGTTATTTAATTTTCTAAGTGATTCTTCACCATTGGGAGATAGGGCCAAAAACGATACATAGCAGGATATCTCAAAAAGTTGTGGACGGATTTGGATGAAACTTGTTGGACCAGTTGGGTGTCTGACAAGGAAGAATCGATTCAATTTTGGTGAAGATCCCGATACAGATCCAGCTAGTATAATTTTAAAGTGATTCTTCACCATTGAGTGATATGGCCAACCAGGTGGAGGTATGCGCTCTACTGAGTGCCGTTATAGATTTAAATATGGTATAAACAGCGCAGAGATTCATGATATACGAGATGCGAACAAGAACGCATTGAGACAGAAAAAAACAGAACATTGTAACAAAGTTACAAATGCAAATTAAAATATTAATCTCCAAACAACAATAAATCCCAAGAAAATATCACGATGAAACTGAGCAATGAAGAATGTGAGTGACTGGCATCGAATGATCTCATAGTACAATACGGATGACGTGAGTGAAGTTCCCAATGCCGTTTTGATATGAAACCGTGCGCTGTGGTTAACCACAGAGTGGCACACGGTGTATGGAAATGTTCAAAGCATAGGAAAAGGCTATTCAACCCCATTCATGACTGTCAGAGTTTCATTCACACAATCATGAAACTACAATCAATCTCACTGATGTGACGGGAAATGATGTGATGAATGGCAGAACCACAGACAGCCGGAGATTTCTGTGCTGGCTACAAAGCTAAAGATGTGTAAAAGGGAATACTGTTTTGTCATACTTTGGTTCGCTTTTGTGTATATTTAAAATGTATTTTTCGAGTTATATTTTGCATGCATTATAAGTGGGACTCTGGGTAGTAAATGCATAAGCGTGAGGCCTATTTTATGGTTATACTATAAGGTGTTCCCTTACAAAGAAAATTCAATGCAGGAGAAAGCCATGAGGCCCATCAAGCCTGCACAATGGTTGGCAACATATGGTTGTTTGGCCACGCTCTATCTTTAAAAAAAAGCTGAACTTCAAGCAAGGAAGCAGAACGTACCATTGTAAAGTCTTTTTTATGTCTCCACCCCCAAAGGTGGCCGGAGGCATTATGTTTTCGGGTTGTCCGTCTGTACGTCTGTGCGGGCTAAACCTCGTTTTTCTCAGCAACCACATGTCCGATTGAAGTGAAACGTTCAGGGTAGGAGTGACACCCATGCATTTTTTTTTTGATAATTGTCACGTCATAGGTTACGTGGTATGGCAGCCATCTTGGTTTAAATGCAAATAATTTACAAAAAATTCTCGGAAACCGCTGAATGGAAGAATTTGAAACTTGGCACATTGTCAAGTACTGTACTCCCAATGGGGAACAAAAGCATGACAATGATGACATCTTCGGTGAAGTGGTATACCAGGCAAAAATGTTTTAATCGAATTCCTTATCCTAAATATCTGAAATTGCAAGCATATGATATATGACCCATTTGTATTGAAATATTACATTTATGACGTAGGTCACATGGTTTGGCAGCCATATTGGATTTAACCTATTAATCTAAGAAAACATGTTCTCCCAAACCACCAAATTGATTGACTCGAAACTTTACGTGTGTCATTGACTAGGAATGGCGAATAAAACTTTAACACGAAAACATCATTGGTCACATGGTGTGGCAGCCATATTGGATTGAAGGAATATATTTAATAATTATATCTCTGAAACCACTTACCCTATCGATGCGAATTTTTTAATATATCAGATAACACCACTGTTGCATATAGTTTGAAAATGATGATGTCGTAGGTCACGTGGTCTGGCAGCCATGTTGGATAGAAAAACGAACCTTATCCGATCAACACGAAACTTCACAAACGTGATCCCCTACCCATACATATGCAGAGTGTACATTTTAAAGGTCATATGTCACATCGTGTGGCAGCCATATCATTAGCTTGAAAGCCGAAAACTGCTTCACCGATCATTGTGAAACCTGTCCTGTCTGGTGAAAACAACTGAAGGGATTTAAATCAAACTTGTTTATTTTAGGACAGTGAACCAGGGCATCTATCCATTGGTACGGGCAGGTACTATGCGGAGGCATATTGGCGACACAGTCGGGGTTCAAACTACTGACCTACCAGATTCGGAGTGGATGCTCTAACCATTACACAACCAAGTCAGGTTCGAATAAGTTGTCTCGCAATGGCCCAGACTATGTCTGCTCAGTCTCCCTTAAAGCACTGTCTGTATAAAAGGGTTAAAAATTAATCACTGTATAAGTGTAAGGAATCCTTAATTGTAGGACAATACAGAGCATTATTTATATTTACTTATCTTCATACAAAATTTCATACAAACATAGGCCTAATGCAGGTGCATGAAGCAATGCGCATTGATTCATACCATCATTAAAAATGCTAATCGACGCTTATTAAATTTTTAGTTGAAAAATTCTGACAATACACTTTCTTGTCTAAACTGGTGATCAAACTATTCCCGGTGTTTTCAGTGTGCTTCATTAATAGTGGACTCAGATACAAATCTCTGTTCCGCAAACTGTTTCCTCTGCTGCATGCTGACTGATTTCATTATCGTCATTCCATATGACAAAGTGTTGTAGTCAATTTTTGTGTTTATTTACAACCTGAAAAACAAGAAAACTTGCATGATGAACTGACTACTATTATGATCACATGGAATTTTATTTTGATATAACAAGTGATATTATAGCCACCGGGATTAATTTATAAACATCCAGGCTGATGGAAGAACGAGGCGTTGAATATATATATATATATTGTTGCGAATATGGAATTTGGCCTCCATATCCGCTTGTAAATATTCCCCTATTTTCTCCAATACTCCCCAACTTTCCCCGATCCCCCATTCCCTAGTCCCATTGCATGTAAATAACAATCAGTAGAGCCGACCTTCCCCTTATTCCCCCATTAAATGTCGTGCCCAGGTCCACCGCACCACACGTAGACAACTTTCGGACATCTTCCTAGTTATTCTTATTCTATGTCAGTTAAGGCCTCGTCTCCATTAATTATGACTCTTCGTTGCACCAGAATGTGATTATATGGCATCAGTAGTGAGTTTAGGACCTTTCCCATACCTCCTTCCATCTTCTTCCCCAACAATTACAACAACAACAGAGGAGATGGCGGCGGAGCGGGGGAGGATGCGTCCTCACACCGGCTCGATTAGCGCCATAGACCATGCGCTCCACGGGGTTACCACGAAGGGGCTCCTTGTCAGCTCCTCGTCAAGGGCGGAGCCTGGTAAACCCCCCGCACGCACCCAATGAGAAGCAACGTGCCGATTCCACGAGGCGGAGCTAACGAGCCGAGGGCGTGTCACTCCCCGCCGGATATACGCGGCCCCGCGCCGGATGTGACGTCAGATGCGCCTGAACTACGGAGAGCAGAGGAAGCCACCGCCACCCCCAGCGCGACGATACCTCCCCGCATCTTTGGACCGGACCGTACTGGACCCTGCTTTGAGCCAAGAGTGCACCTTGAGCCATCGATACCCGCTGTCCTTTTCATCAACCCCCGTGTGAGTCAGCCTTGTCCCGTTTGTCTGTCGTCTGTCCGGGGTTAATATAAGAGTGTGTCTAAGTGCCTGTCTTTCTGTGATTATAACTCTAGCCCCTGTAATCTGACCTTTCCGTACGAATATAATCTCCTCCGGAGGTCTTGAGAACTGAAACATTGGTGTCGTATTGTGTTATTGTAATCCAGCCGGGTGTCTTCTTTTCCTTATTGAGCCAGCATCGCGCGGCTTCGTCAACGTCGAGTATAATCGGTAACTTGTGCAGACGTGGTCATACCAAAACCGCTCGGTAAACTAACATCTAAGCCACGTCTGTAACAATTGGTTGTCAGGAGTTGGATTCGAACCTGGGACTAAATTTATTTAGCCCAAATTTTGGAACACCAATTGTACTATTAGAGTAACAATTGGTGTCGAGGAGTGGAATTCGAACCCGGGACTAAATTTATTAGGCCCAAATTGGTAACAAGTAGAATCGATTCGGAGCGCGTTTCCCGCGCGAAATTATAACGGCGAAATTTGAATTTGTTTTACGAAAATAAAATAAAAAACCGAATTTTGCAAGTCGCGCTATGGCGGATCAAGACGGCTGGGGTCCGGTAGGGGAGAGTGAAGCAGGGTCGGTCCAGGACCAAATTGAGGGACATGAGGGACAGGAGGAGAGCGAAGCAGCGAGGGTAGCAGACGCACAAAATAGCGTCGTTGTGCCCGACATTGCGGGAGCGCAAAATGGCGCCTCGCTGGTCACCGCGCCCGCGACCGTGGCAGCGCCCCTGGTGGATTTGAACCTTTTTTTTATACAAATGAAGGCCCTTATGGACAAGAATAATGAAGAAATGAAAAACAGTATGGGGGCAATGAGGGACGAAATGGGGGTAATGAGGGACGAAGCGAGGGGTACCGGTGAGGGGTTAGACAATAATTTTAAGGGATTAGACAAGAAATTTGGGAAGTTAGACAATAATTTTGAGGAGTTAGACAAGAAATTTGGGAAGTTAGACAATAATTTTGAGGGGTTAGACAACGGGATAAAAGAAGTGAAAAATGGGTTAATGGGGGTAGAAAATAGAATGGCTGCCCAGGAGAATCAGATAGAGGGAGTGAAAAATGGGTTAGAGGGGTTAGAAAACACCATGGAAGGCAAATTGAGGGACATGAGGGACCAAGCGGAAAGGGAAGTTAACCAAATGGGGCAGCAGATCGAGGGGGTCAGAATGGGGGTAGAAACCAAATTGGATGCTCACAGGGAGGAAATGGAGCAGATGAGGGTGGCATCTGGGCAGGAGATGCAAGTGATGGGAGAGGAGATCAGAAGAGGAGTGAGTGAGGAGGTCGGAGGAGTGCGCGAGGAGGTGAGGCACTGTGAGGAGCACATGGAAAAGGAGGTGAGAAAGGCGACTGTAAAGTTACAAGGGGGCATAGAGGACCTGACGCAAGAGGTGGAGCAGCTGACGGTGGGACAGACGGAGTTAGTGGAGCAGGTTCAAAGGAACACTGCGGTATTAGGAGGTTTAAAGGCGACACAGAAAGAACTCAAAGATGACTTGGTAGCGACGAAGAGGGAATGTCAGATGGTACGTGAGGGACTGACAACGAGGTTGGACGAGGTGATAGAGGTAATGGAGACGAAGGACCGGCAGGTGAGGACGCACATGGAAACGGTCAAGGTAGCCTTGGAGGACGAGCTTGAGGAGACATACCGGGGAATAAAAGAGGTGAGGCACAAATTAGAAGAAGTGGAAGAAGGGGTGAGCGAAATTAAGAAGCGACGGAGAGGGGATAAGAAAGAGATAAAAGAGGAGATAAAAGAATTGGTCCAAAGTCTGTGTTTGGATCGTGATGATGTGCTCATTAACCGGATGAGGGATTCGCAGGTGATGGAGGAGAAGCGAAGAGGAAGAGGACCCGGTGTAAGTGGTGACCAATATGGTCGTGCGTATGATGCGCCAGGTGATTTAATAAGCTTGGGGGTCGAGATAGACCCGGGTGTTCGTGAGAGGCCGTTGGTGAAGTGTGCGACAGGTCTGGTGTGCGAAAAAGGAGGTGTGCGAGAAAGTCCGACTCTGGGGTGTGTGAGGAAAAAGTGCGTGCCAAGGAGTAGTGAGTGTGCTGGCGAGAGTGAGTCGGTCGTAGCGCGTGTGCGAGGGAGCACATGGAAGCGTGGTGTGGTGAGTGTTACAGAGGGTGTGACGGGAGAGTGTGCGCAGGAGTGTGCGCGAGAAAGGTGTGTGACGGACAGGTGCATGAGGAAAGAGTGCGCTGTCAGAAGTAAGGAAGAGTGTCCACCTGTGGGGAGTGTTACAGAGGGTGTGACGGGAGAGTGTGCGCAGGAGTGTGCGCGAGAAAGGTGTGTGACGGACAGGTGCATGGGGAAAGAGTGCGCTGTCAAGAGTAAGGGTGAGTGCTCTGTCAGGAATGGAGGTGAAAGTAGTGAGAGTGACATGGAGCGTGAGTTAGTTGTGACAGGTGAGCGAGGATGTACACCTGGGATGGAAGGATGCACACCTGGAATGGTAGAGCGTGAGTGGGAATGCACGCTGGAATTGGTAGTGAGGCACGTGGTTGGGTGTGCGAATGAGAGCACACCTGTGATTGTCACAGAGGAGGTGACAGAGGAGGGGGCGCGAAGAGGTGTGTTGGTGAGGTGTGCGACCAACGAATGTGTGCCAAAGTGTTCGGTGGTCAGGTGTGTGACCAAGGCTGTGAGTGGAATGGGTGTACCTGGGTGTGTAAGGAACGGTACGAGGAGCATGGGCACGACTGGATGTGTGAGCAAGGAACGGGCTGCGGGGTGTAAGCGTCCAGGTGAAGCATCGACGTTAGACGGGGTAGAGTTTAGAACGACTTATAGCCGAATCGGGCCCTCGGTGCGTGCCGGGCTTCGCGTGCCGCGAGAACCAGCGGGGATCCGAACCACGGCGGTTTCGAAAGAACCGCCGTGCGCGATCCACGCTGGGCCTCGCGTGGAACGGCCGCGTCCGGGCTCCACTAGGCGGAGCGGGCGGCCCGATAGAAAGAGTCGTCATGGCGACCACTTTTTGTTGAGGAATTCCGGCAGGTCGAGATCGGGACATTGGATGGTTCCGTGCCGAGAAGGTGCGTGGGATCTCGGGCCGGGTAAACCTCCTTCCCTGCACCGAGTGCCGGACGTATCCAACCGCTGGCACAAAACAACCAGCATCCATTGCTTGGCTTTACGAAGCCGGGCTTTGGACAGGGATTGGCGCACCGAGAGGTATTAGTGAGTCGACTGGGTGATGAGGTTAGTGTTTTGGACCCAAAATTAGAGAAAAACAAAATTAGATGATTGGCAAGGGATTGGCAGTAGTGATTGGCAGATGATGGGTAGTGATTGGCAAATTTTTAATTTGTTGCAATTTGATGTGCAAAATTGGTAGTGAGAGACCCCCGATGGGGTGGGATGGCATCCCTGCCACCTTTCCCATATGGGGGCAAAGGAGCAATAGCTTAAGGGGTGTATGGCAGTGAAAACTAGCCCGGGTGGGTTAGGATATGGTGTGTAGGGATCTAGCGAAGATGACAGTAGGTAACGTTAAGATTAGTTAGTGACTGATACCTGTAGTGGGGACGCAGGTAGTTTAGTGTGGATGATAATGACGTGGGAGCGCAATAGTTTAAAGGGACGACTGGGAAGCGCAAGTTTCAGAGGGGAGTAGTTAGCTGAGATGATGCCGTGTGTGTGTGAGGATGGAACAGGTGTGATTGCACAGGTGTGCAACTGGACAGGTGTGTGGAGCAGTGTATGAGTAGTGAGTGTGTGGATCAGCGCGAATGCGCTTGGGGAGAGAAGGGTGCAGGTGGCACCAGGTGTGAGAGCACAGGTGTGCAAGTACAGGTGTGTGGAGAGAGTTGGAGTAAGTGGTACGGAGTGGTGTGCATGGTGCGAAGGTGTGGATGGGGGAAGAGTGGACCCCCATCACGGATACCCGGGGCGGGTAGTGTAAGTGTTAGGTAGAGGCTACAGGTAAATTGTGGTTGGATATTGGCATCTGTGGTGCGGTTGCAGAATGGTGTTGTGAATGGGTGCATTAGTGTTGTGGAAATGGCTGGGCGTGTAGCCTGTTAGTGTGTGTAGTTGGTTGAGCACTCCACCACTGTGAGGATGTCGGCCAGGTGAGGCCGCAGGTGGGCTCTGGGAGCCGGTAGAGTTGTGAGTGGGTGCCTGAGGATCCCGGGTGTGGATCGGGTAGCCCAGTGCCAGAGAGGGCACCGAGTGGGGAGAGCGCCAGAGGGCCTGCCCCAGTTAGTTAGGTTAGGGTGAGGAGCTAGGTAAGCTCGGAGGCAACTGCAGTGGTGGAGGTGTGCAGGTGGGTAGACCCACTGGGAGAGGTACACGCCACAGCCCGGAAATTGTGCGAGGGCACCGGGAGATGAATCGGGGGAGTGAGACCCCAAATTGAAGAGCACCACAGTTGGCCAATGGGAATTGGTTTTTAGAACCCATAGTGTAAGAGGGCCAATGGTTTGGCCGGAGAAAGACCCCGGGTAGTGTAAAGTTGTTAAAGTCATTTAGGAAATAGTTAGGATTAATGAACCTGTCGCACCATACGCAGCCACTTACCTGTGGTGATGATGATGACTCCACACCTGTGTTTTCTTTGTTTTGTTGCAGGAGATGAATCGCTGTGTGGATTTGTGAGACGCATCACGACGTGGATGAGACATTGGGGTGATTCCATCTCTCCCTCCCTAGGAGGGACTGATGATGAATTGGTAATGGCAAATTATGATGTTGAGTTGGAGATGGCAAATTTTGATGAGAGTTGAAAATGGCAAATTTGATTGGTTAGGAGGGAGAGAAGACGAATTTGGTATATGGGAGGAACGGGGAAGACAGTAGGGATGTTTGTTGATTTGTAAAGTAGATGTTTATGGGTAGTGTTGTGTTGTGTGGATACAGTAAGGGGTAAGGGAGGGGCCATGTAGGTTACCTGGTGGGGGGGGGGCGTACGATAGGAACGTACCTGTCTCACCTGGTTCCCATGTGCCCCCAGTGTGCATCACCTTACATTGCGTGCACTTTTGCGCCCTTACCACCTTACTCACTTGTCTGCTTCTTTTGTCTCCCACCTCCGAGGATCTGGCTTTGGGGTAGAGAGAGAGGAGAGAGAGGTGCTGGCTGCGCAGTTGTGGGCCTGCACTTTCGCTGTTTGCTGCCGGGATCGATACACCATATGGACCGCAATGTTTGTGGCCACCCACAATGGACCGCAGTTCGTTTGCGGCCAAGCACCACCCGGGGATGGACCTATGGGTCAACGTGGCACCTATGCCATACAGGTGAACCACTAATAGTTAACACCACCAAGTGCACCACAAGAAGAGCAAGAGACACCTGCAGGGTTAGGGGTTGTCGAATTTATTTTTATTCCAATGAACAATGGTGACTGCACCGATTGGTGGTGGGGTGGTGCTGTTGATGCTCGGGAAGGGTGCTCTGCACGTTATTAAAGGCCGTCGGCCACAGAGCACTCGTGGGTTGGTGTATCGATGTTGGCAAGCGCGCTCTCTCTATGCATAACATCTGCATGTGTTCCTCCAAAAACAGGTCCTGGATCGTAGTGTAAATAGCAGCGTAGTCTTGTAAATAATGCTCCCTACCGGCTGTATGTTTAGTTTGAGAATTCTTTCCGGATTCGGTTATCCTGTGGGTGTGTTTCTGTGAGGAGAAGGGTGCAACGTCGCAGGGGGACATATTTACTCATTTGTGAATATCTGTAAAACTGTCGCACTCAGGGTAGAGTTAATAGTAGAGGGAACTACATTGCGTGCCACACTAAAGTAGGTAAAAATTTATCGGGTCGGGACGCCCCGAGGGTAGAGAAGGGTGCAATGTTGCGAATATGGAATTTGGCCTCCATATCCGCTTGTAAATATTCCCCTATTTTCTCCAATACTCCCCAACTTTCCCCGATCCCCCATTCCCTAGTCCCATTGCATGTAAATAACAATCAGTAGAGCCGACCTTCCCCTTATTCCCCCATTAAATGTCGTGCCCAGGTCCACCGCACCACACGTAGACAACTTTCGGACATCTTCCTAGTTATTCTTATTCTATGTCAGTTAAGGCCTCGTCTCCATTAATTATGACTCTTCGTTGCACCAGAATGTGATTATATGGCATCAGTAGTGAGTTTAGGACCTTTCCCATACCTCCTTCCATCTTCTTCCCCAACAATTACAACAACAACAGAGGAGATGGCGGCGGAGCGGGGGAGGATGCGTCCTCACACCGGCTCGATTAGCGCCATAGACCATGCGCTCCACGGGGTTACCACGAAGGGGCTCCTTGTCAGCTCCTCGTCAAGGGCGGAGCCTGGTAAACCCCCCGCACGCACCCAATGAGAAGCAACGTGCCGATTCCACGAGGCGGAGCTAACGAGCCGAGGGCGTGTCACTCCCCGCCGGATATACGCGGCCCCGCGCCGGATGTGACGTCAGATGCGCCTGAACTACGGAGAGCAGAGGAAGCCACCGCCACCCCCAGCGCGACGATACCTCCCCGCATCTTTGGACCGGACCGTACTGGACCCTGCTTTGAGCCAAGAGTGCACCTTGAGCCATCGATACCCGCTGTCCTTTTCATCAACCCCCGTGTGAGTCAGCCTTGTCCCGTTTGTCTGTCGTCTGTCCGGGGTTAATATAAGAGTGTGTCTAAGTGCCTGTCTTTCTGTGATTATAACTCTAGCCCCTGTAATCTGACCTTTCCGTACGAATATAATCTCCTCCGGAGGTCTTGAGAACTGAAACATTGGTGTCGTATTGTGTTATTGTAATCCAGCCGGGTGTCTTCTTTTCCTTATTGAGCCAGCATCGCGCGGCTTCGTCAACGTCGAGTATAATCGGTAACTTGTGCAGACGTGGTCATACCAAAACCGCTCGGTAAACTAACATCTAAGCCACGTCCGTAACAATATATATATACTAGCGGGGTCACCCGTGGGAATCCCACGGGCATGGATGTGTGTGACATTTCGACATATTGAGTTATATGCTGCACATTCATTTTTACAAAATGGTTACTGGCAAGTCATCAGATCCAGAAATGGTGTGATGAACACAATTTATTTATTTCACATAATATGTGACCCCTCACTCCTCTCCACCTGACACTCTCCTGCCTCCACCTGACACTCTCCTGTCTCCACCTGACACTCTCCTCTCTCCACCCAGCACTCCTCTCCTCTCCAAACCCTCACATCCCTCTCCTTTCCAATCCCTCACCTCTCCAATCGCGCCTCACACTCCTCTCCAATCGCTCCTCACACTCCTCTCCAATCGTGCCTCACACTCCTCTCCAATCGTGCCTCACACTCCCCTCCAATCACTCCTCTCCAATCGTGCCTCACACTCCTCTCCAATCGCGCCTCACACTCCTCTCCAATCATGCCTCACACTCCTCTCCAATCGCGCCTCACACTCCTCTCCAATCGCGCCTCACTCGCCTCTCCAATCGGCTTTCCCCGTCTCGTTTCTCTCCTTTTTCTCCCGTCTCGTTCTTTTTCTTGCTCCAAATCGGCCCGTCGGAATCGGAAATCGGCCCGTCTCGCCCGTCGGCCCGTCGGAATCGGAAATCGGCCCGTCTTGCTTTTGTGCTTGTGCGTAAATAAATTGTGTTCATGACACCATTTCTGGTGTTGGGCTAGCGGCTAGGGTGCCGGCTTAGGATCCTGGGTTCGAATCTCGGTCGATCGCCGAATTAATGCCAGGGGGGTTGACTCAGCCTGTCATCCTTCCGAGGTCGGCTAATTGAGTACCAGTTCACTGGTAATTCCCTGTTTGTCGTTGAAGGCGGCAAAAAGGGTTGGCGTCAGGAAGGGCATCCGGCCGTAAAACATTGCTTCAAAAAGGGGACAAAAAAACAACAACTACCACGGTCCCCGAAAAGGCAAACCCCCGCTTTGCGGGGAAAAATGGCCTCTAAACGGTGGTTTTTACACCATTTCTGGATCTGATGACTTGCCATAACCATTTTGTAAAAATGAATGTGCAGCATCTAACTCAATATGTCGAAATGTCACACACATCCATGCCCGAGGGATTCCCACGGGTGACCCCGCAAGTTTGCATTGACGTTCGTCGATGGACTCGTTCTCCCGTCTCATTCGTTTTCTGGCTGCATCCTGTTCAAGTCTGCATTGACGTTCGACGACGGACTCGTTCGCCCTTCTCATTCGTTTTCTTGCTGCATCCTGTTCAGGGCTGCGTTCTTCATCCATTTTGGAAATGGAAGTTTCCACGCACCGCATGAATTGTCACGATCCTCAATAGGAAGTGTCTCATAATTATCAAATGACAAATGGCAAGTAAATTACATTGTGAAAATTTAATATTTCAAATAGACCTATTTAAAGTGTATGCGCAAATAACTAATAAATAAAAAAACGAAGAAATATGTCTCGGTAATTTCCTGAACTCGGTAATTTCTCGGTAATTTTACTTCCGGCTAAAAATGTTGAATGAAATAAAAACGAAGAAATATATGTCGTTTTGTGACGACTGTCATCAAAGGTAAACGGTGAATTCACTCGGTTTATTCGGTTCGGCTCGGTTTAAAGAAAAAGCGATAATGTCGAAATGTTGACGTCTGTGTCATGTTGGGCGGTGTATGATACTTGTTGGCTGTTGGGCGGTGATATGGTGTATTTTTAAAAATATATCTCTGCGTTTTCCCGCGTTGCTGACACCGAGTCTAAAACCATGATGGTGAGTTATATTGGAGATAAAGGCGTGAGAGAGACTCAATGGCCTTGAAGTTACAGGCATTTGAGAATTCATTTCGTTCTATAAACGGCAACTTTCATCGGATTTTCTTCTCGTTTTTTTTCAACCGAGTCTAAAACTATGTTAGCGACTGTGAAAAATGAAATGATATATCGAATTTAAAATAGATATCGACACATTGCCGTCGGTGTCATGTTGGGCGGTGTATGATACACCATGACGCGATTTTAAAAAATATATCTCTGCATTTTCCCGCGTGTGTGGAATGTTTGTGGAAAATTAAAGATTTCAAATAAACCTATTTAAAGTGTATGCGCACATAACTAATAAAAAAAACGAAGAAATATCTCTCGGTAATTTCCTGAAACATATTTTACTTCCGGCTAATATGTTGAATGAAATAAAAACGAAGAAATATATGTCGTTTTGTGACGACTGTCATCAAAGGTAAACGGTGAATTCACTCGGTTTATTCGGTTCGGCTCGGTTTAAAGAAAAAGCGATAATGTCGAAATGTTGACGTCTGTGTCATGTTGGGCGGTGTATGATATTGTTGGCTGTTGGGCGGTGATATGGTGTATTTTTAAAAATATATCTCTGCGTTTTCCCGCGTTGCTGACACCGAGTCTAAAACCATGATGGTGAGTTATATTGGAGATAAAGGCGTGAGAGAGACTCAATGGCCTTGAAGTTACAGGCATTTGAGAATTCATTTCGTTCTATAAACGGCAACTTTCATCGGATTTTCTTCTCGTTTTTTTCCAATCGAGTCTAAAACTATGTTAGCGACTGTGAAAAATGAAATGATATATCGAATTTAAAATAGATATCGACACATTGCCGTCGGTGTCATGTTGGGCGGTGTATGATACACCATGACGCGATTTTAAAAAATATATCTCTGCATTTTCCCGCGTGTGTGGAATGTTTGTGGAAAATTAAAGATTTCAAATAAACCTATTTAAAGTGTATGCGCACATAACTAATAAAAAAAACGAAGAAATATCTCTCGGTAATTTCCTGAAACATATTTTACTTCCGGCTAATATGTTGAATGAAATAAAAACGAAGAAATATATGTCGGCATCATTGTTGACGTTTTTGTGACGACTATCATCAAACGAAATAGTAATATATCATAACGGAAAAGCAAAAGCGAATTTTTAATATATATCGACACATTGCCGGCGGTGTCATGTTGGGCGGTGTATGATACACCATGACGCGATTTTAAAAAATATATCTCTGCATTTTCCCGCGTGTGTGGATTGTTCTCAATTATTGCTGACACCGAGTCTAAAAGTAAAACCATCGATAAAAATGAAATCATATGGTGAGTTAGATTGGAGATAAAGGCGTGAGAGAGACTCAATGGCCTTGAAGTTACAGGCCTTTGAGAATTCATTTCGTTCTATAAACGGCAACTTTCATCGGATTTTCTTCCCGTTTTTTTTCAACCGAGTCTAAAACTATGTTAGCGACTGTGAAAAATGAAATGATTTATCGAATTTGATTTGAAATAAAACTGGGGGAGAGCAAGACACCACGGGCCTACAAAACAGGACTCAAAGCTATGCGAGTTAATAAAATGGTGGATATTTGTTTATAATTATATGAAGCCACTCCCAGAATGGGTGGAGCTATGGGTGGAGCTACTCTGCAAACCGAGTAAGCCACACCCCGGACAGACACCCAACAGATAGACAGACAGACAGACAGAATCATCTACGGCTATTATAATATAGATATATATACTCCCTTCACATCATTAGCCGAGGAGTTTAAGGTGGTGAGAGTGCGGGAGTCCATGATGTTGCGGGATTCAAGTGATGCAGTGGTAAAGAATGCTCTCCCAGAGAAGACGGGAATTCGGAAGTGGAATGCAAGAGCAGAGGTGGATGAGATGGAGGAGCGGTTGCAACAGCAGGACGTCGTGGGGATGGTTCAGCACGGGAAGCATGGCTTGGGGTGGATGAAGCATGAGCGATGGGGAAAGGCATGTGTGAAAGAGAGGAGGAAGATGGTTGAGAGGGAGGTGAGAAGAAAGGAGGAGGAGGGGAGACATGTGAAAGCAGTCGGTCAGGCACAGCAAGGTGCTTGGACTAAGTGGGAAGGTGTGCGGATGAGGACATTGAAGTGGCAAGAGATTTGGAGGATGGAACCAATATTGTTGAGTTTCCTGTTGCGCGAAATGTATGATGTGCTTCCGTCACCAGTAAACTTGAGATTGTGGGGGTTGTTGCAGGAGGAGAGATGTTATTTGTGTGGAAGTTTGGGAATGGTGCAGCATGCACTGAGTGCATGCTCAGTAACATTGGCAGCAGGAAGATACAAGTGGCGGCATGATCAGGTGCTGGCGGTGGTAGTGCAGATGGTGCAACAAGAGGTGCTGAGATCAAGGGAGGGAATAGTGGAGAAGGAGACCGATGGGGGAGAGGAGTTGTTTGTCAAAGAGGGCCAAGTGGTAAGAGGTGGAAAGAGGATGAGGTGGAAAGCAAGAGGGCTGTCAGATGCTTGTGATTGGCAGGTGGTGGCAGACCTAAAGCCACAATTGGTATTCCCAGAGGAGATCTGTGTGACAAGGTTGTGGCCTGACATTGTCATCCAGTCAGGTGCAACAAGATAGGTCATCTTAGGGGAATTGTCTGTACCTTGGGAAGAGAACATGGAGGAGGTGCACGAGAGGAAGAGAGGAAAGTACCGTGAGCTGGAGGCAGAGTGTCGGGAGAAGGGTTGGAGACTTTCGTGTCAGCCATTTGAGTTGGGGTGAAGAGGGTATATTGGCAATTCCTTTTCTGCATTTCTTGCTCGGCTTGGAGTGTGTGGTACAGAAAGAAGGAGGATGTGTGACAAGGTGGCCCAGGTTGCCTTGAAAGGCTCACTTTGGATATGTAGGAAGTTTATGGAGGCACGTCGAATGGTGTAGGTTGAGGGTGTGGTTGGTGGTTCATTTCAGCCTAAAGGGGTAGTGACTGAGCATGGAAGAGTAATGGAGATGTGTGAATGGTGTGTGTGTGTGTGTGTTGCAGGAGTGTGTGTGTTGCAGGAGTGGGTGTGGTAAATAAACACAAAGCAGGCACCCATTGCGTATGGAAGAAAGTAGACTTCCAAAGAACTCAGATTTGTTAAAAAGCAACCCAGGAGAAAAAGAGGTTCACCACTGTTGAGATGTGAGGATTGTGTGAAGGGGTTGCCAGAAAGTTGGAGGTGGATGGAGAGTGGAGAGAGAAGGCTGGGGATCGAGGGCGGTGGAGGAATGTTGTGGACAGAGCAGAACAGCAGCTCAGTACCAGTTATCCTCACCTCATTTAAAAGGTCTAGGCTCTTGGAGGAGATAAATGATAAAGGGCAGCAGGTTTGTAATTGTAAGAGCTGAATTCAGGATGGTTTTCAACTTGTGAAGAAGATAACTTGGTCCGTTGTGGAATAAATTCCAGAAATAATCAATGTTGGGAGCTGATGTGATGATGGACCAGTCTCGACTGGAGAGAGCAGATTTTAGACCCAACCAATCAGCTTTATCAAAATGCCATACGTATCTATGGCTTTTGAGTTCTCTAATAACTGCCAAAGAGATGCACTAGCAGCACATGGTCAGAGGCACCTAAAGGAGTTGATTACGAGCAGGACAAGGAGAAAACGTTTGATATGACAAAGCCCAGTAATGAATTGTTGCCATTTGGGAGATGTGTGTTGGTAAAGATATAGACTAAGTCCAGTTATTTCAGAAAATGACAGCTATGTACCGAAGTACGTGAACCAACACCATGCAATTTCAAACAAGCCAATGCATATTCAAAGAAGCCTAGACTTTGTGTTTAAAAAAAGAGAAGTAAAGAAAAAAGCAACAGCCAACCAAGAATTGCCCATAGTGCTACTTTTGGAAGAAACAGAATCGAGCAGCCCGAATCTCACGAGACCTTTGATTCCTAACCCAAAAACTTCCTCAGGCCCTTGATTTTGCTGTCAAAGGTTGCTGAGTTTGCTCATAAATCATAAAGTTGGAGAAATCATAAATGAGTTTGCTATGCTTTGGCGGGGACATTAACCTGGCTGTCCCATCTGTTAGCACTCACTGGTGGACGTTATATGATCGCACGGTACATGTGAAAAATAGTAGGCCATTATGTGCCAGTAGCCTCACCAAATTCCAAAAATCCTGCACTAATCTCAGCACCCTACAACCGAGTGGTGCCCTATTTATGTTTGCTTCTCAGCGATGTGGGAATTACTTTGGCAGAACTAAAACAGTATGGTCATGGAGGAATTATTTTATTAATTAATTAGATTTGGCTTTGTTTTTAATCACCTTTTAATCTAAGCATTCCATTCACTTATGACATACTGATGACAAGAATAATTATTGAATAAAGTTCTGTACAATATATACATAATCTCCCTAAAATTATCACACTTTTGTTGCTTTTGATATGTGCAGAAATTAGACTAGCTCATTGTAATTGCATCTACAAAATGGCGAGGCATTATAAACAAAACTAAAACGGTTCAGAAGAATAAAATAAAAAACAAGTAATAATAAAGATGAGTTACTAAAGCTTATAAAATATTCATTATGGTGAAGCCAGCATGGGGCACTCATAATAGCAGATTAAAAGTATTGCCCACATTGACAGCACCTCGTCTGTTTTCCATTCCAGTTGTTCCAGGTCCCCACTGAAATTTTGTCATGATACATGAATATAGCTCATAGCCATGATTAATAAGGTATCGGGGTGGTAAACAAAACACATTGCTCATGCCACAAGGAATCTAGGTTAGGGGAGACTCAGAGAATCAGGAGGATTGGAGGTGCGGGGGGGCAAGGGCAGGTTTAAAGACAGGGCTCCAGCAACACTTTAATACTCTCTATTTTTTTAAGGAATTACTTTCCCCCAATCTTCTAGAACATACAGACTTCAGGACTAATAGATGAGCAAGATACCAACAAAACAAACCACTCATTACCCCTTATTTCTCGTTTTCGTCCGTCCCTACCCCAACACCTCCACACCCAAAACACCTTAATTCCCACTTTGATTAAGTTTTTCCAAAAACCTTCATCACCATAGTTTTCCACCTATATTTAAGATAAGGAATCGTATTGCAATTTATACTACACATTATACACTGAATTTCCTCCCTAAATTTGTTTTTTTTTTGAGACATTTCATTGTTTAGTTTCTTTCTCGATTTTTACATATCAGGTACAGTATTATGGTCATATAGTATCCTGAGGACATTTTTTTGTCCTGAGGACATCCTGAGGACCTGAGGACACAGTCCAATTTTTTTTTTACTACTTTTGCAAAAGGTTTTTCTAATTTAATACAATTTACAAAAAAAATTGGTTACTACTTCTTTAACGCCCACGATTTTTTCCACCTTCATGGGAAGTTGTCCTGAAAAACTGTCATTCTGTAAAATAATGGAATGTGGTGTGTGTGTGTGTGTGTGTGTGTGTGTGTGTGTGTGTGTGTGTGTGTGTGTGTGTGTGTGTGTGTGTGTGTGTGTGTGTGTGTGTGTGTGTGTGTTCGTGAGTGCATGCGTGCATCTAGGCTAGGGCTAGACATAACGCCTATGGACGTCAGATGGTCAGATTAGTGTGAAGCGATGGGACTGGTCGAGTGCTGAATGCCGGGATGACGTGCACGTCCATATAGGCCGAGCCTAGCGCTAGACATAAAGCCATAATGACCTCCCAGACGTATCGCCATACCAGCAAAAATAGCGTGGCATACAGAAGGGGCAGACAGACAGAGATATCCGGCTACTTTAATATAAAGATAAGTACACAACTTGGGTTGCTCGACTTAAATAAAGCATATAGAAGATTGTAATCAGCTAAGATTAAATCATAAATAAGCAGCGCTACAAATATATGAACGCAGTGGAAAGGAGGGAAACACACCAATAGCAGGTCGAGGGACACAACAGATGGATAGTTGGTAGAAGAAAGGGCGAGGGCAAGAAACACAGGAAAAAGGTCTGAACCCAGAAATGGAAGTTTTATGCCTGGAGAATAAATAAACTCGAGAGTGCAACATGGCAATGATGGGCCAAATGGCCTCCACATTTCCATATTTAAGGTCATACAGGATCATGCGACCACTCGTTGGATTCAATGTAGTCCTCCAGAGACTGAGGACCTTTTGCATATTATTTTCCATTCTGTGCAAGGAAAATAAATATTTAACTGCAGAGTTTGACTGCGACAGAGCATCGACCTTCGAATACGTAGTCCAAGCTCCGCTCATATCCCCAAACAAAAATGGCACCTGGCAAACAGCGATTTATTGCGCAATGGATTTCTTTTCATGTTTTTACATAAATTTGATGATTGAAGTTGTTATTGTGACGTTGACGCTCTGCCAGTGAAAATAATGCAGTGCTGAAGATTTCAGAGAAATAATTATCTGAGGAATTTGGGAAAATAAAAGGAACAAACAAAATAATAAACAAACAAACAGCTCGACTTGCTCTTACACAGCACAGCACTTATAAATATAATTATTAAGGGAATATTTTATTTTGATCCAACAATTTTTTAATAATTATTTTTAATTATCTAACTAATTTTACCTAACTAATTATTTATACTTGGAGAGTGATTCTTTTTTTTAAAGTTTGGGATTCTCTTTTTAAAGTTTGTGAGTTTGCCATTCTCGAAACAATATGAAAACCAAGACTATACCTCCCGACCCAGTGATTTGCTGAATCACAATCAGACTTATAATGGGCTTTTTCAGTGTAAATGAGAAGAGCGAACGTGATTTTTCAGTTCAAGAGCCACAGGTCCGATTTGACAACTCAGCCACAGTGACTCAGCCCCTCAGCCACTCAGCCAAGGGCATTTTGGTCATTGGAAAAAAATATATATTAAGGTACGATGCCATAAGGCACCGAGGTGGGACAGCCGCTGGAGGCAGTCTCACCCTGCTCTGCACCTTGCGTGGTCTCCGTCACACTGATGGCAAGTTGACCTCCAAATGAGTTCATGCCCATCATTCCAGGCAAGCCGGGAGGAGAGTTGTTGATGGCGGGTATCTGGTTGTGGTTCCGCGGAACACTGTACAGCGCCTCCGCAATGTCCGCTGCTCGCTTTAGGATGATCTCCTGCAGACAAATACATGCACGACCCGCTCACTACAAGACTCAACTTCATTAGAGCAACATAAGGTTTTGGCAGAGTAATGATCCTCAAAAACATGTCTTCATTGCCAAAAAGATATGTATTGTTAATAGATCTCCCCTCCCACCCCATACTTTTCTTACTAATACAGTAAAATATATCTTGCGTGATTGCAAATTTAAATTGCCACATCAAATTGTTCACCAATTAAAAACTACCAACTAAAAGTTGCCACGTAAAATTTCTGGACCCATAAGAGGTATTTTAAAACATTCCAAAAGACAAATTTGAAGCTCTTCAATCAGCTTTCAATTTGTTCACAAAAACGTTTGGTCCCATAGCACAGGTGGACATGTGAGAAACCTAGGCCAGTGACTGCGTAATACAGGTTGTAGGGTGAAGAGGAAAAAGAGGCTTCTTATACTGCTTCCAGGGGTTTTGCTTCGAGCCAAGCTTGTTCTTCACACTGAATACAAATGATTTTTGTTTCAGTAATATTCTATTATAGCCACAAGTGGATTGCTATCAGGTAATTCAAAGATAAGATGTGTAAGTGTAGGGGTGTGTGTGGGTGTAAGAGAGTGTGTATGTGTAGGGGGTGGAGGTGTATCCTGATAGGATGGTGTAGAGGTAGTGCATTCATCCTTGAGCTGTCTAGTGTGGGTTCAATTCCCAACCCAACTACAAACTGTCCCACTAGTACTTCACATACAGTGTGCGATATTACAAAGTGTGCCGTCCCTTGGATGGACGTTAAGCTCGGTGTCCCATCTGCTAGCGTTAGTTGCTGGACGTTATAAAGATCCCATGGTGTCATGTGACAAGAGTATATATGTTAACAATTCCAAATCAGTTGCAGTTGAAGGTCAGGTCTCACCAGCCAGTTTGTGAACCACTTCGGCCAAAGACTTAGTTATATATATATATATACATATATGATGATGATGACCACTCCTTTTTGCATTTTCAGATGGATCGTGTTGCCGAAGCAATTTCTTGGCTAATGGTATATACAGTGCCTAGATAAAGTCCACACCCCCTTTGAAAATTTTCACCTTTTGTTGCCTTACAACCTGGAATTAAAATGCATAAAATCAGACTTTTTCCACATTTATTTACACATTGTAACCCACAACTTCCAAGTGAAAAACAAATTCTACAAATTTCAGGAAATTAATTGAAAATACAAAACTAGGTTATCTTGGTTGGATAAGTGTCCAGCCCCACCCCCCCCCCCCCCCCTTTATAATAACAATTGTAAATTACCTCAGGTGTAACCAATCACCTTCATAATCACACACCAAGTTAATTGGCCTCCACCTGTGTTAAATTGTAGTGATTCTGATTATATCAGAATAATATCAGCTGTTCCTGGATGTTTCCTCTGCTGGGTAGAGCATTTCACAGCAAAGACTCAACTTTGAACACCAAGGAGCTTTCAAAAGATCTCTGAGATAAATTAGCAGAAAACCACAGATCAGGGGATGTTTATGGAAATATTTCAAAGGCCTTGAATATCCCTTGGAGTACTGTCAAGACACTCATTAAGAAGTGGAAGATATATGGTACCACCAAGACCCTGCCTAGATCAGGCCGTCCCTTCACACTAGATGACCAAGCAAGAGGACACTGACCAAAGAGGCCAATGGCCGCTTTGATTGAGCTACAGGCCTTTATGGCAAAGACTAGTCACTGGATGCATCTTATAACAATATCCCAAGCGTTCCACAAGAAGTCTGGCCTGCACAGTAGAGTGGGAGGAAGGAAGCCATTGCTCAAAAAAGCCCACCTTGAATCCCGTTTGAGGTATGCAAAAAACCACTGTGGAGATTCTGAAGCCATGTGGTAAAAGCTTTTGTGGTCTGACGAAACCAAGATGTAACTTTTTGGCCTAAATGCAAAACGTTATGTTTGGTGCATACCTGACACAGCACATAACCCAAAGAACACCATTCCTACTGTGAAGCATGAGGGTGGCAGCATCATGTTATGGGGATGTTTATCATCAGCAGGGCATGGGGCACTTGTCGGGATGGAAGGCAAAATGAATGGAGCAAAATACAGAAAAATCCTACAGGAAAACCTGCAGCCCTCTGCCAGAAAGTTAAAATTGGGACGGAAGTTCACCTTTCAGCATGAGAACGATCCGATGCACACAGCCAAAGCTACACTGAAGTGGCTAGAAGAAAAGGATAAATGGCCTTGAGTGGCCAAGTCAGAGCACCGACCTAAATCCAATCGAAAATCCGTGGCACGACTTGAAGATTTCTGTCCATCAACCCTCTCCACACAACTTGACTGAGCTTGAACAGTTTTGTGCAGAAGAATGGGCAAATATTGCCCAATCAAGGTGTGCAAAGTTGGTAGGGACCTATCCCAACAGACTCCCAGCTGTAATTGCTGTCAAAGGTGCTTACACCATGTATTAACACAGGGGGGTGGACACTTATCCAACCAAGATATTATACTTTTGTGTTTTTAATTAATTTTCTGAAATTTATAGAATTTGTTTTTTCATTTAAAAGTTGTGGGTTACAATGTGTAAATAGAAGTGAAAAAAGTCCGATTTGATGCAATTTAATTCCAGCCTATAAGCTATAAGGCAACAAAAGGTGAACATTTTGATATATATATATATATATATATGTATGTATGAAATGTATGTATGAATATATGTATGTATGTATATGTTCGAAATATATATATGTATGTATGTATGAATATATATATATATATATATATGTATATATATATATATATATATATATATATATATATATACTCGTATAGTATACAATGTGTGTATCGTATAGGTGCAACCATAATTGTCATTTTCAGCACACACTGTTTGCGATGAGAATGCCGACAATATACAGTGTGTGTGTATTTTTGTGTACAAAATATATATATATATACAGATGCCATCAAATCAGCCTCCAGGTGAGAGAATTTGGAAGGTTTTTAACACGAGCAAGATTCATCAAACAGTCCCTCTATTTCTTCATTTCTCATTATTGCAAAGTATACACTGGTTATAAAATAACTGGCAAATGTGCACATCAAAGTTACAACACCATTGCATTTCTCTTCAATTTTCTGCATAATACAACTTTCCTAAGCACAATAGATTTTGCTGTGCATGAGATCTTGGCCACATGAGGCAAGGTGAACATGTTTATAAGCAGTGAGTGAATAATACAAGTTTTTACATTTTTCATATTGTCCAGTAGAAAGATGAAATTAAATGGTGGGTAGGGTTACTCCTTCAGTCCAGCGTTTCCACAACCACACAAGCATGAACTCTCACTCAAACTCCTTTACACCTGTCGGATAACTGCACCTGCCGAGAGTCGTTTCTTTCTACAAATGATCTTGCAATAATCCAAAGTAAATTAGATGCTGGTCCATGCCTGTGCATTTATGAGGTCAATTTTATGACTTTCACAACCCCTTCGCATGCAATGCCTCCCCCTCCCACAATAAAATAATAATGCATTTGTAGACACTAGGAAGCAGGGGCAGCAAATTCAGCTAAATATCTTTTTAACTGGCTTTGTGACACCAATTAACGCAGCAACGAGTGAATTAATGCGCACACAAAGCGTGTGACATGCTGCAATTACCGAATACGGAGAACGCTCTTTTTAAGCACACTTTCACCGCCTGCTAGCGGTGACTGTTAATATGTTGTGCGCCGCTTCTTTTCACTCTCATGCTTCCTCCAAACCAACTAGCGGCAAAACATATGCATACCCTTATGCTCCACCGTCTCTTGCCACGCACGGCAAGTGGCTCCCATTACCGCTAACTGCGTGGATACTGGCGACCTTCCTGCACTAATGCTTGGAAAACACATTCTTATACGACACTGAGCTCAAATTACCTATCACTCCGCTTTTCATCAAACCCTTGGAAATTATAATGTCTCTCCCAAAGTACAACAAGCATGCTTCCAATAGCATTCACCTGCGAATTGCTCTAACAACACGTTGCGGGGTAAAAGGAGCGGTTTGCATGTCGCTTTTAACCCGCCATGTAGTAGCTTTGTGAAAATAATAATAATATCAGAGCCACTAGGTAAGAGAGTAGCCTGGTGTTGGCTTAGCGATTAGGGTGCCGGGTTGGGATCCTAGGATCCTGGGTTCGAATCCTGGTCGGTCGCTGAATCTTAGCGGTTGGGGTGCCAGGTTGGGATCCTAGGATCCTGGGTTTGAATCCCGGTCGGTCGCTGAACCTTAGTGGTTAGGGTGCCGGGTTGGGATTCTTGGATCCTGGGTTCGAATTCCGGTCGGTCACTGAATCTTAGCGGATAGGGTGCCGGGTTGGGATCCTAGGATCCTAGGTTCGAATCCCGGTCGGTCGCTGAATCTTAGCGGTTAGGGAGCTGGGTTGGGATTCTTGGATCCTGGGTTCGAATTCTGGTCGGTCACTGAATCTTAGCGGTTAGGGTGCCGGGTTGGGATCCTAGGATCCTAGGTTCGAATCCCGGTCGGTTGCTGAATCTTAGCGGTTAGGGAGCTGGGTTGGGATTCTTGGATCCTGGGTTCGAATTCCGGTCGGTCACTGAATCTTAGCAGTTAGGGTGCCGGGTTGGGATCCTAGGATCCTGGGTTCGAATCCTGGTCGATCGCTGAATCTTAGCAGTTAGGGTGCCGGGTTGGGATCCTAGGATCCTGGGTTCAAATCCCGGTTGGTTGCTGAATCTTAGCGGTTAGGGTGCCGGGTTGGGATCCTTGGATCCTGGGTTCGAATCCCGGTCGGTCGCTGAATCTTAGCGGTTAGGGTGCCGGGTTGGGATCCTAGGATCCTGGGTTCAAATCCCGGTCGGTCGCTGAATCTTAGTGGTTAGGGTGCCGGGTTGGGATCCTAGGATCCTAGGTTCGAATCCCGGTTGGTCGCTGAATCTTAGCGGTTAGGGAGCTGTGTTGGGATTCTTGGATCCTGGGTTCGAATTCCGGTCGGTCACTGAATCTTAGCAGTTAGGGTGCCGGGTTGGGATCCTAGGATCCTGGGTTCAAATCCCGGTTGGTTGCTGAATCCTAGCAGTTAGGGTGCCGGGTTGGGATCCTTGGATCCTGGGTTCGAATCCCGGTCGGTCGCTGAATCTTAGCGGTTAGGGTGCCGGGTTGGGATCCTAGGATCCTGTGTTCAAATCCCAGTCGGTCGCTGAATCTTAGCGGTTAGGGTGCCGGGTTGGGATCCTAGGATCCTGGGTTCGAATCCTGGTCAATCGCTGAATTTTAGCAGTTAGGGTGCTGGGTTGGGATCCTAGGATCCTGGGTTCGAATCCCAGTCAGTCGCTGAATCTTAGCGGTTAGGGTGCCGGGTTGGGATCCTAGGATCCTGGGTTCGAATCCTGGTCGATCGCTGAATTAACGTCAGGGAGGTTGACTCAGCCTGTCATCCTTCCGAGGTTGGCAAATTGAGTACTAGCTCACTGGTAGTTCCTTGTGTGTCGCAAAAGGTGACTAACAGGGTTGGTGGCAGGAATAATATCCGGCCATAAAACGTTGCCTCAAAAAAGGGGACCATGGTGCCCAAAAAAAGGCCAACCTCTGCTCAGTGGGGAAAAATAGCCTCTAAAGGTGGTTCTTTTCTTCTTGTTCCACTAGGTAAGCGAAGGACGACTGTGGCTGTCTGGAAAGACGGTCTCATAAG
Source organism: Myxine glutinosa (assembly GCF_964187855.1). Lineage (NCBI taxonomy): Eukaryota > Metazoa > Chordata > Myxini > Myxiniformes > Myxinidae > Myxine > Myxine glutinosa. The sequence continues at coordinate 196,006,012 of NC_136262.1, forward strand.
TTGCGAGCTTTGCTTTTCAATCAAAAATTATGGTGGCAGCCATTATTGTTAGTCACCGTCTCTCATATTTGTTTGTAATTTTTTTCATGCCTCGTTTCTCTCTTTCTCCCCTGTTTCATGCGGCGGCAATGGAACAGATGGATCAGGATGACCTAGAACTGCAACTGCCGTACTGTTTGTGAAAACAAAAGAAACTTTGTAGTTGTGAACGTGCATATTCAAAATGAAGTCAGAAACAACCCATGGAGACGCACAGCAGGTGTAAGGGCTCAGGTCGGATGCATCGACTACCGAGTGATTTCTTTCCGAGACTGCAGGTGGGCATGGTGGTAAGGATTTTCCTTCGGGTATTTGGTAGGGTATCTAACACCAGGCTCATGGCACCTGCATAATCCTGGATGAAGTCAACTCGGATGTGGAAATGTTGGACACAAGCCTTCCTAACTGGGCAGCTTTATTTTATTTTGTGGTGTCTTAATTTTGAATGAAATGTTGTTATTTACATTGACTACACCAAAGAACAGTTTGCAATCGGTAGAACCAACTGGACTTGCTGGAAGAGGCAGACCAGAAAATGCAAAAACACGACCGACTCAAGGATATTAATTTATTTTTTTGCTGATAGAAGGGGCAAAGGATCAGAAGGTCCAATGTCTGAGTCATGGAGTGGCCTTCATCGGAGACCGGAGGTTAAATAATATTAGTTCGCGATGAAAGCCACCTCCCCCAGGTTATATTTGGTCTGTATTTTGCGCCATCTGAGATCAGCAAGACTGACGTTTGAACGCCAGTAAGCAAACAATGCAAACAGGAAGAGGATATAATGCTTTATGCTTTTATCCACATTTCCTCACCTGCCTGCCTTGACTCACTCAAGAGAGAGAGAGAGAGAGAGAGAGAGAGAGAGAGAGAGAGAGAGAATAAACAGCTCCAGCGATTTAATCATGGTTCACCTTCCCAGGTAATGGAACAAACCATTCTTCCGCTGTGATCACAGAGGAATTTGATGGAGCGGCTCGGTTATCTGGGCTGATTCTGGCCCTCACATGGCACCGTCGTCTCTGCACATCTGCTACATTTTTAGCATGGCCTCAAGTGTTACCCTAGCACTGATCCTGCAATTACCGTAGCAATTACCAAGCAGATTCGCTTGTCTTCACCAGCGGCTAACGATATTGTGAGGATGCCAAATGTGCCATACTCACGGGCGGAAAGAAATGCGTTTGTGCAGGCCTATAAATCAAAGCCCCAGCACCTCAACTTCCATCTTTCGCACATTCCTTACTAAATCCGCCAACTCATTTACCCTTTCAAAGACAATTTATCAGCTTGCACGATAAAATAACCATTGCCTTGAATTAGTGTGTCAAAACTGCTTTTTGAAGCCATGATTTAAATGCACGGTGTGCCTGGCATTCCGAAATAATAAAAGTCAACCCCAAAAGAAGTCTACAGAATGTGTACCAAGGCTGATAAACTCAAGAATGTGCATTTAACAGGCACTCTTTGTGTAAAATAAAGGCCAAGGCAAATGAGCTGATAAATGCGCTAATACCGCAAGCCTCTAATGGGTTTGAAAAACAAACAACCTCTTTTAATATTTCAGAATGGACAACTTGACACGTGAAATCATTAGTTGAAGTGGCACTTGCTGTGATGCGTTCGAGTGTGGCCCCCGTGATTATGTCGCACATTCATGGCCCGGCCCGCTCCGCGCCCGCGTTTCATGCTTCGTTTCTCGCCGCCATGGCACTACGGGCTGCGTGCGCCCCAGCTGGAGTCAGACGCCGTCGCTAGTGGGAACTAAATTACGAGTGGAGAGGGCTGGAATGACGGTGGATGCAGGCCTCGACAGCCTGCCTTGTGCTGTAATTAGGTCTGCCTGTGCTGCACTAACCCGGAAAGCGCCGGGCAACCCTTGTGCTCTGCACCGTCCCTCAAAAGGTCGGAGGTTAAAGCTTGCTTTGAGAACTGCATACCCACGTTTTCATGACTGTCATCTTTGTGTTGAAGATCTCTCAGGCCTGTGACCCTAGCATGTGTAAGTTCTCGTGGTACAGTGGGTGAACAAGTATCTGAGCAAATAAGGCCAATACTCTCTCAGGTTATAGGTTGCCTTTTGCTCCAAGGTAATATTTTTATATCATATAAGCATTCTGATCAACAGACAAAATAATGGATTGGGACCTTCATAAGCCAGAAACAACTTTAAAACTATTTTGTCCTTCTTCCAATAATATTATAGTACAAAATAATTTTGAAAGCTTGCTTTAATTCTGTGCATAGATTCATGTCCTTCCCCCTTGAAATGCATTCAATTTCATCATTAATCTGAAGTGTTGAAATATGTTCCATTATGTTATTATGTGACATTTGTTATCTCATGAATTCAACAAATCGAGACCATTAAACGAGTATATTGCCAGGCTGTGCTGGAGCCTCTCCAAGATGGCTCACGGCATCCAAACGGAGTCATGCCAAATTCCATGTCTGGTGCACTTGCTTTCAAAACAATATTCATGAAGCACCATCAGCTTAAAAAATTGTTGAAGGGTCTTCATATATTTGTTGCTGCCCTCAATGTTGAAACATTTCATAAAAGCTTCATTTAGTTAATTTAAGTTGTTGGCACAAAAAATCGTTCCTCATTGTTCTGAATTCAAAAGGTATTCTTCAGGTTACCACTACAAGTACTTGGTCCAAACGATTTTTACCGTTGTAAATTTGTTCCCACCCTTACCCACCCCCCCCCGCCCCCCCCCCCCCCCCCCCCCACGGTTTTTTTCTTTTTTTTTACAAGGTCTAGGGCTATTGGAAAAGCTGCAACATACACTACATGGCCAAAAGTATGTGGACACCCGAACATCACACCTGTATGTGCTCGTCGAACATCTCATTCCAAAATCATGGGCATTAATATGGAGTTGGTCCCCCCCTTTGCTGCTACAACAACCTCCACTCTTCTGGGAAGGCTTTCCACAAGATGTTGGAACATTGCTGTGGGGACTTGCTTCCATTCAGCCACAAGAGCATTAGTGAGGTCGGGCACTGATGTTGAGCGATTAGGCACAGCTCACAGTCGGCACTCCAATTCATCCCAAAGGTGTTCGATGAGGTTGAGGTCATGGCTCTGTGCAGGCCAGTCAAGTTCTTCCACACCGATCTCGACAAACCATGTCTGTATGGACTTTGCTTTGTGCACAGGGGTATTGTCATGCTGAAACCGGAAAGGGTCTTCCCCAAACTGTTGCCACAATCTTGGAAGCACACTATTGTCTAGAATGTCATTGTATGCTGTAGCATTAAGATTCCCCTTCACTGGAACTAAGGGGCCCAGCCCGAACCATTAAAAACAGCCCCAGACCATTATTTCCTCCTCCACCAAACTTTACAGTTGGCACTATGCATTCGGGTTGGCACTATGTTCTCCTGGCATCCGCCAAACCCAGATTCATCCATCGGACTACCGGATGTTGAAGCGTGATTCATCACTCCAGAGAATGCGTTTCCACTGCTCCAGAGTCCAATGGCGGTGAGCTTTACACCACTCCAGCCGATGCTTGGCATTGCGCATGGTGATCTTAGGCTTGTCTGTGGCTGCCCGGCCATGGAAACACATTTCATGAAGCTCCCGACGAACAGTTGTTGTGCTGATATTGCTTCCAGAGGCAGTTTGGAACTCGGTAGTGAGTGTTGCAACTGAGGACAGACGATTTTTATGCGCTTCAGCACTTGGCAGTCCCGTTCTGTGAGCTTGTGGGTCCGACCAGTTCAAGGCTGAGCTATTGTTGTTCCTAGACGTTTCCACTTCACAATAACAGCACTTATATTTGACCGGAGCAGCTCTAGCAGGGCAGAAATTTGATGAACTGACTTGTTGGAAAGCTGGCATCCTATGACGGTGCCACCTTGAAAGTCACTGAGCTCTTCAGTATGGCCCATTCTTCTGCCAATGTTTGTCTATGGAGATTGCATGGCTGTGTGCTTGATTATATATACCTGTCAGCAATGGGTGTGGCTGAAACAGCCGAATCCACTCATTAAAAGGGGTGTCCGCATACTTTCGGCCATGTAGTGTATCACACACACACACACACACACACACACACACACACACACACACACACACACACACACACACGACACAGCACCGGACTTGATTTCAGCCAAACATTGCCCTTGACCTTTGGGGAAGTGACGTAATTTCCCATGGCATTAAAGGTATCAGTGATGAGAAATTTGTGACATCTCTTTTCTCTCGACAATCAATGAGACAACTTTTGACAAATCCCTTCCACCTTCTTGCCTTCCCTCTTCCTCCTCCCACATTGCATGTCAACACATGGGGTTTGTTTATGCACTGTCCTCTAAATGCTGAGTGTCAAGCCAGGAAGTACAATTTTAAAAGTGTTTAGAAGACTGTGCTGGCATCGGAAGCGAACCACTGACCTTCCAAAATGGATGCTCTAACCATTGTGCCACAGAGTTTGGCAATGCCACTCCTTACAAGACCTCGGGTCTATCCTCGTTATTTAATCACTCTACCAGTGATAGCTTTTCTTCTTTGTTTTAACACCTTGAGAGCATTTTGATCTGAAAATTATTTGTACAATGTCAGAGAACTGATAGATGGAATACTTGATCTCGCAGAATACCAGCGAACAGCATACGCATTGTCCGATCAGAATCTTCTTGTGAATGTTGAAGTTTTGCTTGAAAAAATAAAGAATTTTGATGGAGTTTCATTTCAAATATTGGAGCCATCAAATAAGACACTACAAACCATTCTCAAGAAACCAGAGCTCATCCGTGAGTACAAAATGGAGAGAAAATAAAGTCAACCTAAAATAGATTCCGGATTCCTAAAACAGAATTTATGAAGTCTGACATATCATAGAGGAGGGTGCAGCATCAGGTGATATTGACCATCGTGCTGCATGTTGTTGTTGTTGTGTGCTTTAAGACTGCAGAGAAAACTGAAATTGTAAGGAAGTGCTAAAAAGAAGGAAAAACAGGAGACAAATAACTCAAGAAGTGATTCAAATTCTGACCCACACAAATAACAAGTCGAGATTTGTCTGCAACAAATGTAGAGGAATACGAAGAACTTAGCATTTATGAAGAATGGAAGACTTTACTCAGCAACCTGGAATCATTAGAAAAGTGAAACAGAGGGTTAACCCAAATTTTGGGTAATTCATGCAGGTAATAAAAGTAAAACACCTAATACAGTGCCCTATGTAACATCAGCAGAAACAAAGGGATGAGGAGCATGAACATGAACCTCAATGGCTACTCGTTGGGGTTGAGATAAAGAATCTGAAAATCAGCAGAAATTGGGTCTGCCAGAGGTGTGGGGGAAGAGGGGGGAGTTAGTAAAGAAAAGCAGGCCATCACACCGTGCCAAAAGCAGGAGAACTGTAGAATATCACTTTTACTTCCTGGTTGTGATTTAACGACATTCTTTGTAACTGTAGGCCGCGTCTGCTGATATCTGGGCCACAGTGCTTTGAGTGAGCAGGTTTTTATTATCACTCTCCCTCTTAGAGAAATGTTCTGCCTTGAAATGTTGGATTTGTGAACATATTTTGTGGAAAGCTTCTGTGGATTACAGACTCGGACGGTTGTTATTAAACACCTATTGTACATGGTAGATCCAGAGAGGGAAGGAAGTCATAATTGATTTTTCGGTATTTATTTTTCAGCAGTTGATGGACCTGGTCAAGTAACAAATACAAAGGTAACAAGAAAGAGCAATCAGAGATCGCTGACCCTATCCAGGACATGTTTATGTGGTGTATTTTGTGTGGTGTTTATTAGCTGTTGTGTTTGTGTGGTTTATTGATGACGTAGATTTATGTGCAATCCAATCTGATTGTGAACCACGTGACTGATGACGTCATCAATTTAATTCTGCCATACAATTTTTGTGTCGATCACGCTCAAGAAATTTCAAATTTAGCGGATCAACCGTTCTACTTGTCTAATTACGACGTCATAATGAAGGCACGGATGAAATCATCATTAACATATGTTGTTCCCCATGGGGAGTACTTGACAATGAGCCAGGTTTCAATTTTTTCCATGGAGCGGTTTCAGAGATTTCGAGGTGCAAATGTTTTTCGGTTTTTCCAAGATGGCGTCATAACACGTGATCTGACGTCATAATTATCACAAATTTTTTTTACTGGAGGAGGCAATCCAATGAAGAGAATTTCATGTCAATCAGACATACGGTTACAGAGAAAAGCATACTCATGTTCTGTGTGGACAAACAAACAGACAGACAGGCAAACAGACAAACAAAAGGACCCAAATGGAATACCCTCTTCCACTGGTGAGGGTAAATATAAGAATAGAGTTGTTTAGGTGCCCGAGCATGCTTAATGGCTTTCCTCTTTCACTCCCTTTTTCACTCCCACTCCCTTTTTCGGATTCGTCCTCTATTTATAATGTGTGTGCAAAGCTAAAATGAGAAAATAAAAATTGAAAAAACGGAAGAATTATTGGAAAAATAAGTAACAGAGGGGAAGGGAAGTTAGATTCGCTGAGCATACGAGGATGGAGGAAGGTGAGGGGTGCTGGGGTTATATAAAAAAAACCTGCCATATTTGCATACGTAATAAATAGATGGCTTCGAAATGTTATGCTTAGCAGGGCTTAACAGGGGTGTTTGTTACACTTTCTGCAACTTATTCCAGGTGTTGTTGTTTTACATCTGTTTCAAATTAAGATGAAGAACTAGCCTTGCTGGTGAAGGCTGGTGCTGATCTGTATCGGTGGACAGAGAGAGCAATGGATGAGACGAACAGGACGTTGATTGAGGTACGCTAACCGTCCTGGGAAGACGTTTCAGCTGTTAACCCTTCATCCATGCACAAGAGAGTTAATGCCCGAAACACCTCTTTTGCCCCGACTTCTCCTTGCTTCCAATGGCGGTTAGCATACCTCAATCAACGTTCTGTTGATTTTATCCATTAATACATCTTTTAAAAAGTAATATAATTCCCCTCATGATACCACAGGGTATTGCATTTGGGTCTGTTTGTCTGTCTGTCTGTCTGCACATAATGTGATAACGTCATCCACAAACGCCTTCTGGTGGGAGCCAGTATTACACGTTATCTTTTTTGTCAACTGACTACATCTATAAAATATGTACAATTGGAATGTCTATAAAGTACGTACTATTAAAATATGCCTACGTCAGTATAGTATCTATAAAATACGTACGTCTATATAATACATATGATTGGAATGTGAATCTCGATACTAAAACTGAAAAGATCTGTTTGTCCGCTGTATGAACATAAACCTATGTCGTCAACGCATCATCTACAAACCATACAAACACAAACACACCAGCACATAAAATACACCACACAAACATAACAGCATACAAAACGAGAACGCCACTCAGTAGAGCGCATACTCCCGCCGTGGGTTTAGTTGGAATAATACGTTTTGTTTAACATCCCCTCTCCCCAAAACAATAAATGAAAAAGAAAGTAAGCCCTAACTGTCAGAGAATGTATTTTTATATATCTCGGAATTAGATGAGAAAAACATCATTTAAGAATAAGAATAAAAGCTTTAATGCAGTAAAACAGAAAAAATCTTTCCCAAAAAAATTTCCCCAAAACATTCCTGGATCCGGAATAATATCCTGAGCTTCACAAAAACGAATCAATTCTTCCTTATCTCAAGGGCAATCATCCCACCAACTTTCATCCAAATCCGTTCAGAACTTTTCCAGATATCTTGTCACAAACACACGAACACACGAACATACGGACACACACACACACACGGACGGACACGATCGAATGCGTTACTCCCTGGCGGGAGTAATAAACCTGAAAATCGCAGAGCCAGAACCAGAATTATTTATTTGGTCTGGGAAGCCCATGCGAGGTTTCTTCTTCTTCAGCCTCTCACAACCCTGGGTGAATATGCGATCTTTCAAAAAAAAGTTGGACTTTTGCCAAATCTGTTTTATTCTTTTGTTAATATACCTCAGCCATTGACAAATCTGGAACTAAGTCTTTATAAGTTCATCAAATACTGACACCGCGAATGACATTCGCTGAGCTAAATGTTGATATCTCTTCTGAGGTAAAAATAAAAAATATATAAAAAATAAACAGTTTTAAAGCATTACACGTATCAAACGATACATTTTATGAAACGGGGAAACCTAATACACACTTTGGTGGTTTTAAAATGACAGAATATGTCTTTATTAGAAGAAAAAAAAGAACATTGAAGACGACGCTGCTAAAAAAAATACACTGCTCTAACGCATAACCACAAGTTTAAACTACATTTACAACAAATATGAAAACTATTTTCATATCACAATGTTAAATATAGAATATATAGAAGATAATGTTTAAAAAAAATGAGCACTATCTTCCAATGGTAAAAAAATCCTTCAATAAAATCCTGGATCGGGAATAATATCCTGAGCTTCACCAAAAACTAAACAATTCTTCCTTATCCGAAGGGCAATCATCCCACCAACTTTCATCCAAATCCGTTCACAACTTTTCCAGATATCTTGTTCACAAACACACGAACACACACACACACACAAACACATGGACACGAATGAATGCATTACTCCCTGGGGGGAGTAATAAACCATACAAGCACAACCATAACAGCATACAAACACCACACAATATACACCATACAAACATAAACACACCATCATACAAAATACACTACACAAACAAACATACCAGCACACAAATACCACACAAATATACCATACAAACACAAACATAACAGCATACAAAATACACCACACTAACATACAGACATACAAACACCACACAAATATACCATACAAACACAAACACACCATCATACAAAATACACCACACAAACACAAACATACAAGCACACAAACACCCCACATAATACACCACACATCATACACCACACCAGCACACAAACGCCACAGAAAATACACCACACAAACATACCAGCACACAAACACCACACAAATTACACCACACAAACACAAACGTACCACCACACAAAATACACAACATAAACACCACACAAACACAAAATACACCAAACAAACATACAGGCACACAAATACCACACATAATACACCACACAATACCACACAAACACCACATATTACACCACACCAAACCACACAAACACCACACCAAACCACACAAACACCACACAAACACCACACAATACCACACAAACACCACATATTACACCACACCAAACCACACCAAACCACACAAAAACCCCACAATACCACACAAATACCACATATTACACCACACCAAACCACACAAACACCACACCAAACCACACAAACACCACACCAAACCACACAAACACCATACAAAACACCACACAAAACCACTCAAAGCAAGTCCTGCAAAGGGTCTGCAATCCCTGATTGCTTTTTCTAGTTGCATTTGTATTATTGTATAAAAATTCAGAGTTATCAAAATAATTTCTGACCGGATATTTGAATTTAAAACAGTGATGGAGAACGTTTCCTCCTCGCTCTCTCTCATATTGCTTCTTCGAAAATACCTTTACAGTTTAGATCGAGTCCAAAGTACTCGCCACTCCTGATATGAATCCCAAAGAAGCTTCAGTGAAAGGTCTTCTGTTTTGGTGAAATTGTATGAGGCCATAAAATGTTATGCTTCCTACATTTACGACGACCAATGTGGTAATTAAATGAAGAGATCATAAAATAGGTTTTCCTACGTATATATATATATATATATACTGTGTATGCGTATGTTTATGCTAATGATTGTCCCTGTAAAGAGCATGTATGGATGCAATTTTAGGGGTTCTGCACAGCCATGAAGGTTGGTATCGGAGCTGGGCCTTCATCCTTATTTTAAGACATAAAATAATTAATATTGAGTCATGTATATATCATATATATTGACTTGAAGGTATTGCAAGAGTCAATTGAGGATGGTCAAGGTATCATACCAAAGGGTATACCATACTAATTTTGTACTTCAACTGATGGATTTGCTGTATCTGTCATATTTGACAAGGACTAAATTACCAGATCAGTTCGCAGGCTGTGCCATGATACCATTGATGGTGCGGCTCTGCCATTGACGCAGTATCTTCATGGATTTGTGGCAGGACTTCAGAATTTGACCAGCATACCTGGCACACAATGTCCGACCTTTCTGAAAGGTATCATTAAATCCTTAACATCCACAATGAAATCCCAACACATTGAACAGCGCATCCTCGCATCCCTCCGAAAGACGGCGTGCACTTTGAGGCAACACAAAGCATCAGGTTGACAGTTTATCATCAGGTCAGGAATCGAACCCAGTCACGACAGCTCAAAGGTGAGAACAATCTCCTCAACTACAATTTCAACACAACTGATGGATGCATTATTTAATATTATTAAGTATCTTACTATAATTCACCAAATGTCTGTCCGTCCGTCTGTCTGTCTGTCTGTCTGTCTGTCTGTCCGTCCGTTCCCATGTAGCGCAAAAACGGCTGAACCAATCGCAACGAAATTTTGAGTGGGTAATCCTGGGATCCCCTGGAGTAAAATAGGCTATATTGTTTTTCCAATTTTTTTTTCCAATTTTCCGAATTTCCAATTTTTCCAATTTTCCAGTTTTTCCAAACACGATTTTTTTTTCTCAAAAAAACCCTTCAATTTCTGATATTTTGCCTTTTCATTTGGGCCTCCCAATTGAAGCCCCGCCCATAGGGCGGGTACCGTTGCTAGTTAATTAAACACGAATTCGGATTTTCAGATTCAGATACTTCAGTTACAAGATGGGTCTGATGGGATGGCGGAAAGGTAGCGCACTTACCTTTGAGCTGGCTAGTCTGGGTTCGATTCCCGACACGACTATAGAACTGTCGGATGGTGCTTCTCAGGCAAATCGCAAAGTGTTCCATCCCTCAGATAGACATCAAGGTAGGTGTTCGATCTATTAATTAACATTAGATGGTTGATGTTAAAGATCTCACAGTGTATTTCGTGAAGAGTTGCCAAGTTATCGGAGGTGCCCCGGTACAAATTAAAAATTCCTGCCAAAATGACCTTCAGTCCAATGTCAGGCCAGGCAAGCCAGTTCGTACTAAAAGACTTGGGCCAAAAACTTTATGTGGCTAACCCCACAATAAGGTGGGAGTAATTGGTGCTATTAAAGTAGTAGTAGTAGTAGTAGGACACCGATTACAGGACAAAATGTCAAACGTCTCAGAAATAAAATGGAAAAAAAAGCACTGAAAGATCTACACAACATATCATTATACTTGATGTCAAATCTCCTCCAAATACTTTGTGGACTGCTTTTGGCAATTAGTGTGCCTCATGCACCAGCACACATGCGACCTCACGATAAAGCACAGAGGAACATGAGAAGAAGTGCATCATTGGTAACAGGAAGCATTTCTACCCATTGTGCACATACTTAGCAGCCAATTAGGAGTACACCATCACAGAGCAGGGAGCCCCAAGTCTCAAACCTGACAACACAACAGCAACAGCAACAACAACAACAACAAATAAAGTTTAACCCTCCTACGCATTTCTTCCTTTGCACCATTTTTTCTCACCATGGACCCACTCAGCCAGCACCGCCAATCACCACGACTGTGCAGCGCGCGTAGAAAGGCGTATTATCGACTTCCTGTCATGGCAGACCTCCCGTCAAAGCTCATGTATTATTGATGATCGGCAAAAATCCATTTTATGATATTATCATCAACTGCAACGGGGCTCAGATGAGGAGGCGAAGGGTTCATCAGCCCTAACCGCTGTCACCACCGCACTTGTTGACAGACCAGGGAGCAAGTGATTCATGTCGTTTCGTGTTTGTCATATCATGTCGGCCACGTTTTCCCCACTCAAGTCTCAGGCTCACCACCATTCCTGCTCTGCCCCTGCATTATGGCATCAACTAGCCCTCCTCACTCTAAAACCATGCACATCTCTGTCCTTCGACCCTAACCAACCTCCCCTCGCTCCTCCTTCCCTCCATCTCTCTTTCTCACTCTCAATTTCTCTCTATAAATGTTCGGGTGCATGCCTCCACTCATGTTGTCTCATTCCTCAAGTCCCCCAATCACCGCATTTCCCACTTTGACTCCCTCCATCCCCTCTCTTCCACATGCTCACTGGCTCTCTTTGCAATTTCTCGCAAAGCAGTCAGAGAGTTCAGTGAATTAAGTGGCAAGTGTGATCGGTTCAGCCAGCGACAGGCGCTCTAACAATGACAGATTACACGGCTCCACCTAACAAAGATTAATCGCCATTCAACGTGTGTCTCTGTTCCCGTTTCTGGTACGCAATGCCATTTACATGATTCCGCCGCAGCCCTTTCCAGGCCCACAAAATTGATGCACTCCGTGTGCTACTCAGTAGGACTGATTCACTCTCTTCTTGTCTACCTATTTAGACTGTTTCACTGTGTCCTTCACACTCATACTTTTCTCTCTCTTTCGAATCAGTGAGACTGATTTGCTTCTTATATACGATTATTTACAGGGCGACGCGTTCGTTATCCCTCCTTTCGTGATGATGCAACCCAGTACAAGATGCAACCCAGTACAAGATGCAACCCAGTACAAGATGCAACCCAGTACAAGATGCAACCCAGTACAAGATGCAACCCAGTACAAGATGCGACCCAGTACAAGATGCAACCCAGTACAAGATGCAACCCAGTACAAGATGCAACCCAGTACAAGATGCGACCCAGTACAAGATGCGACCCAGTACAAGATGCAACCCAGTACAAGATGCAACCCAGTACAAGATGCAACCCAGTACAAGACGCAACCCAGTACAAGACGCAACCCAGTACAAGACGCAACCCAGTACAAGACGCAACCCAGTACAAGATGCGACCCAGTACAAGATGCGACCCAGTACAAGATGCGACCCAGTACAAGATGCAACCCAGTACAAGATGCAACCCAGTACAAGATGCGACCCAGTACAAGATGCAACCCAGTACAAGATGCAACCCAGTACAAGATGCAACCCAGTACAAGACGCAACCCAGTACAAGACGCAACCCAGTACAAGACGCAACCCAGTACAAGACGCAACCCAGTACAAGATGCGACCCAGTACAAGATGCGACCCAGTGCAAGATGCGACCCAGTACAAGATGCAACCCAGTACAAGATGCAACCCAGTACAAGATGCAACCCAGTACAAGATGCAACCCAGTACAAGATGCAACCCCGAATGTCTTCGAGTTTGTCTTTGGTCATATTTTTGCAGAGGAAAAAATACTGAATTTACTTGCGACTGTGTAAATTCTAACATAGTTAACAAGTTTATCTTATTGCTTTTGCACAGTTGAGGTGGTTGATTGAAGAGCAGAAGAACAGAGGACAAATGGTCGACAAAGTGGGGTGAAGGATAAACATCTGGATCAGGTCACCACAAAGAAGAAGAGCACGACAGCACAAGGGAATGACTTACAAGGGAATTGTCTTAGTGGATGTGGAGAAGCTAGGAGGTAGAAATGGAAAAGGCCATGAGGTGGTGGTTAGCAGGTAACTCGAATGGCTGAAGTGAAGAGCACGAGGCAATAGAATTATGAAGTTAGATCCATGGGTGAAAGAAGAGGAGGATGACAAAATAGAGGTAAGGATTAAGCTAAGACTTGGGGAGGGTAACAGAGTAAGTGAGCATGTGTGACCTGGAGGCGCAGAGTTTGGACAGAGAAGCAGAAGAGGACAGAAGGAATAACACCAAGAGACAGTCATTAAAATACTTCCACTAACCTGCCTGTGGCGAGCAGGAAGCAGACCTTGAGAGTCAGCCTGCTCTTGTGAGATGCCAACCACATAGAGGGTCTTCCCATCTGCAGACTCGAGAGGTCAATATGGGAACCAGCACAAAGTGGGAAGTCATATTCCACGGCACTTTGGATTAAAGCATTATACACCATTATGAGTTGAGGATGGCAGAGGAAATACTCGTCCCTGCACAGCATCCCAAGGTGGCAGTTAGCCTTGGAGACCAGCTGGGGGATGTGATCCTCCCAAGACAGGTTACAGCTGATGGTGAGGCTCAAGAGATCCAGAGACTTGACTTCTCTCAGAGGCTGACCACAGAAATGGGTTGGTGGATTATTCTGCTGTTTTTATATGAAATGACAAAAAGAGATTGTGAGACTCCCGCAATAAAAGACGTGTTCCAGGTAAATGACCACTTGCATATTTTGTCTATATGATCAAAGAGGAATTGGAAGAGGGGTGAGGAAGAGCCCTGCGCAGGCTGTAGATGTCTGAAAAATGAAACAATGGATATTGAGTGACAAAGATAGAGTGCTCATGTACAGGGTATGTTACCCACTACTAGTATTGCATGCATAAGTCTCGTTACCCCCGACAAGTATTGCATGCATGCTTATATGTACGGAATACACAGGTATGTAGACACCTATATAGCTGTATTTATTAATATTCCATAGAGGGTCTTTGACACATATACATACAGTCACGTCAAAAAGTAAGTACACCCCATGTAAAGTTTTGACTTTTTCAACATATTTCAACATACAGCTATTTGATCTTCATTTCAACAATATTGATAGACAAAGGTGATATAATATAACAAATATCATGAAACATTTGCATTTTGTAGTCCATTGTATAATTTAAATAAACATAAATGCAAATTTCGCATGTGGAAAAAGTAAGTACACCCCGACATTTATCACTACTTCAAATACCTAAAATTAGAATCAGGTGCACCAGCTGAGGTGCAAATGATTAGAACATCATTAGAGAGGATCTTGGAGGAACCTGTTTTATTTAAACCTCAGACATTTAGTTTGGTTTGCTCTTTGTTGTTGAAGTGTGCGGCGTCACCATGCCCAGATCAAAAGAGCTCTCTGAGGCCTTCAGAAAGAAGGTTATAGATGCCTACGAGTCTGCGAAGGGATTTTAAAAGATCTCCAAACAATTTGAAATCAATCATTCGACTGTCCGGAAGATCATCTACAAGTGGCGAAGATTCCAAACAACTGCCAACTTGTTCAGGCCAGGCCGCCCCAGCAAGTTCAGCCCGAGAGCAGACCGCAAGATGCTGAAAGAAGTCTCTAAGAACCCCAGAATGTCATCATGGGACCTACAGGTAGCTCTTGCCACTGTTGATGTCAAAGTGCATGAGTCTACCATTAGAAAGAGGCTGCACAAATTTGATCGACATGGGAGGTGTGCCAGGAGGAAACCTTTGCTGTCCAGAAAGAACATCAGGGCAAGACTAAAGTTTGCCAATGAACACCTAGGCAAAGACGAGCACTTCTGGAACAATGTGCTCTGGACAGATGAGTCAAAGGTAGAGCTATTTGGCCACAGTACCAGAAGACATGTTTGGCGAAATCCAAAGACAGCATTTGACCACAAGAACCTGATACCAACTCTAAAGCATGGTGGTGGAAATATTATGGTTTGGGGCAGCTTTGCTGCATCAGGGCCTTGGCAGCTCACCATCATAGAATCCACTATGAATTCTTCATTGTACCAGAGGGTGCTTGAGGATAATGTGAGGCCATCTGTCGGAAAGTTGAAGCTCAACCAAAGGTGGACAATGGAACATGACAATGACCCGAAACATACCAGTACATCCACCAAGGAATGGCTGAAAAGAAAGAAATGTAGGGTTCCGGAATGGCCAAGTCAAAGCCCGGATCTAAATCCCATCGAGATGTTGTGGGGGGGATTTGAAACGAGCTGTGCATGCAAGAAACCCCTCAAACATCGCACAGCTGAAAGAATTCTGCATGGAGGAGTGGGCAAAAATTTCTCCCAGTCGATGTCAGAGACTGGTAGACAGTAATAAGAAACGCCTACTTGAGGTTGTTTCTGCCAAAGGGAGCAATACCACCTATTAGAGCCAAGGGTGTACTTACTTTTTCCACATGCGAAATTTGCATTTATGTTTATTTAAATTATGCAATAGACTTCAAAATGTAAATGTTTCATGATAATTGTTATATTATATCACCTTTATCTATCAATATTGTTGAAATGAAGATCAAATAGCTGTATGTTGAAATATGTTGAAAAAGTCAAAACTTTACATGGGGTGTACTTACTTTTTCACGTGACTGTATATAATACTGTTGCGAATATGGAATTTGGCCTCCATATCCGCTTGTAAATAGTCCCCTATTTCCCCAATACTCCCCAACTATCCCCAATCCCCCATTCCCTAGTCCCATTGTCTGTAAACAACACTCTGTAGAACCGACCTTCCCCTTTTTCCCCCATTAAATGTCGTGCCCAGGTCCACCGCATCTCACGTAGACAACTTTCGGACATCTTGCTAGTTATTCTTAGTCTATGTCAGTTAAGGACTCGTTTCCATTAATTCTGACTCTTCGTTGCACCAGAATGTGATTATATGGCACCAGTAGTGAGTTTAGGACCTTCCCTTACCTCCTCCCATCTTCTTCCCCAAACAACAACAACAACAACAACTACAGCAACAACAACAACTACAGCTACAACAACAACTACAACCACGGCGCGCGGGGGGAGTGTGCGTCCTCACACCGGCTCGGTTAGCCGCCATGACCATGCGCTCCACGGGGTTACCACGAAGGGGCTCCCTGTCAGCCCCTCGTCAAGGGTGGAGCCGGTAACCCCCCCCCGCACGCACCCAATGAGAAGCAACGAGCCGATTCCATCTGGGGCGGAGCTAACGAGCCGAGGGCGTGTCACTCCCCGCCGGATATACGCGGCCACGTACCGGACGTGACGTCAGATGCGCCCCCAGCTTGGAGAAAGAACGTTGCCTTCCGAGCGCTGTGACCTCCCTGCATCTCTGGACCGGACCGAGTCGATTCTGCCTTGAGCCAAGAGTGCACCTTGAGCCATCGACTGCCTGCCTTTCCTTGCCATCAATCCCCGTGTGAGTCAGCCTTTTGTCCCGTTTATCTGTCGTCTGTTGGGAATAATATAAGAGTGTGTCTAAGTGCTTATCTTACTATGCTGTACCTCTTGTAGTTGTAATCTAACCTTCCGCCCTAATATAACCTCCTCCGGAGGTCTTGAGAACTGAACCCCTGGTGTCGTGTCATTTGAATCCCAGCCATGTGTCCTTTTCCTTCATTGATTTAGTATAGCGCGACTTAGTCAACGTTCGAGCATAATCGGGTAAACTGTGCAGACGTGGTCATACCAAACCGCTCGGTAAACTAACATCCACCACCGCGTCTGTAACAATTGGTGTCGAGGAGTGGAATTCGAACCCGGGACTAAATTTATTAGGCCCAAATTTGTAGTAGAATCGATTCGGAGCGCGTTTCCCGTGCGTTATTAGGCCCAAATTTGTAGTAGAATCGATTCGGAGCGCGTTTCCCGCGCGTTATTAGGCCCAAATTTGTAGTAGTATCGATTCGGAGCGCGTTTCCCGCGCGTTATTAGGCCCAAATTTGTAGTAGAATCGATTCGGAGCGCGTTTCCCGCGCGAAATTATAACGGCGAAATTTGATTTTGTTATACGGAAATAAAAACCCGAATTTTGAAAGTCGCGCTATGGCAGACCAAGACAGCTGGGGTCCGGTAGGGGAGAGTGAGGCAGGGTCGGTCCAGGACCAAATTGAGGGACGCGAGGAGAGCGAAGCAGCGAGGGTAGCAAACGCACAAAATGGCGCCTCGCTGGTCACCGCGCCCGCGACCGTGGCAGCGCCCCCGGTGGATTTGAACTTGTTTTTTTATGCAAATGAAGGCCCTTATGGACAAGAATAAGGAAGAAATGGAAAACAGAATAATGGTGGGAATGAGGACTAATAGTGAGCGATTGAAAGGCAAATTGAGGGACATGAGGGACGAAGCGAGGGGTACCGGTGAGGGATTAGACAAGAAATTTGGGAAATTAGACAATAATTTTAAGGGATTAGACAAGAAATTTGGGAAATTAGACAATAGATTAGGGGAAATACAGGAGGGGTTAACGGGGGTAGAAAATAGAATGGCTGCCCAGGAGAATCAGATAGAGGGAGTGAAAAATGGGTTAGAGGGGTTAGAAAACAGGATGGAAGGCAAATTGAGGGACATGAGGGACCAAGCGGAAAGGGAAGTTAACCAAATGGGGCAGCAGATAGAGGGGGTCAGAATGGGGGTAGAAACCAAACTGGATGCTCACAGGGAGGAAATGGAGCAGATGAGGGTGGCATCTGGGCAGGAGATGCAAGTGATGGGAGAAGAGATCAGAAGAGGAGTGAGTGAGGAGGTCGGAGGAGTGCGCGAGGAGGTGAGGCACTGTAAGGAGCACATGGAGAAGGAGGTGAGAAAGGGGACTGTAAAGTTACAAGGGGGCATAGAGGACCTGACGCAGGAGGTGGAGCAGCTAACAGAGGGACAAAAAGAACTAACGGACCAGGTAAAGAGGAACACTGCGGTATTAGGAGGTTTAAAAGCGACACAAAACGACATAAAAAACGACTTAAAAGCGACAAAGAGGGAATGTCAGATGGTACGTGAGGGACTGACAGCGAGGTTGGACGAGGTGGTAGAGGTAATGGAGACGAAGGACCGGCAGGTGAGGATGCACCTGGAAACGGTCAAGGTAGCCTTAGAGGATGAGCTGGAGGAGACGTACCGGGGAATGAAAGAGGTGAAGCAGAAACTAGAAGAAGTGGAAGAAGGGATGAGCGAAATTAAGAAGCGACGGAGAGGGGATAAGAAAGAAATAAAAGAGGAGATAAAAGAATTGGTCCAAAGTCTGTGTTTGGATCGTGATGATGTGCTCATTAACCGGATGAGGGATTCGCAGGTGATGGAGGAGAAGCGAAGAGGAAGAGGACCTGGTGTAAGTGGTGACCAATATGGTCGTGCGTATGATGCGCCAGGGGATTTAAGAAGCTTGGGGGTCGAGATGGACCCGGGTGTTCGTGAGAGGCCGTTGGTGAAGTGTGCGACCGGTCTGGTGTGCGAAAAAGGAGGTGTGCAAGAAAGTCCGACTCTGGGGTGTGTGAGGAAAAAGTGCGTGCCAAGGAGTGAGTGTGCTGGCGAGAGTGAGTCGGTCGTAGCGCGTGTGCGAGGGAGCATGTGGAAGCGCGGTGTGGTGAGTGTTACAGAGGGTGTGACGGGAGAGTGTGCGCAAGAGTGTGCGCGAGAAAGGTGTGTGACGGACAGGTGCATGAGGGAAGAGTGCGCTGTCAGAAGTAAGGAAGAGTGTCCACCTGTGGTGAGTGTTACAGAGGGTGTAACTGGAGAGTGTGCGCGAGAAAGGTGTGTGACAGACAGGTGCATGAGGAAAGAGTGCGCTGTCAAGAGTAAGGGTGAGTGCGCTGTCAAGAATGGAGGTGAGAGTAGTGAGAGTGACAAGGAGAGTGAGCTGGTTGTGACAGGTGAGCGAGGATGTACACCTGGGATGGAAGGATGCACACCTGGAATGGTAGAGCGTGTGTGGGAAGGCACATTTGAGTTGGTAGTGAGGCACGTGGTTGGGTGTGCGAATGAGGGCACACCTGTGATTGTCACAGAGGAGGTGACTGAGGAGGGGGCGCGAAGAGGTGTTTTGGTGAGGTGTGCGACCAACGAATGTGTGCCAAAGTGTTCGGTGGTCAGGTGTGTGACCAAGGCTGTGAGTGGAATGGGTGTACCTGGGTGTGTAAGGAAAGGTACGAGGAGCATGGGCACGGCTGGATGTGTGAGCAAGGAACGGGCTGCGGGGTGTAAGCATGCAGGTGAAGCATCGACGTTACACGGGTTAGAGGTTAGGTCGACTTTTAGCCGAATCGGGCCCTCGGTGCGTGCTGGGCCTCGCTTTGAACGGCCGCGTCCGTGCTCCACTAGGCGGAGCGGGCAGCCCGATAGAAAGGGTCGTCATGGCGACCACTTTTTGTTGAGGCAGTCCGGCAGGTCGAGATCGGGACATTGGATGGCTCCACGCCGAGATGGTGCGTGGGATCTCGGCCCGGGTAAGCCCCCGTCCCTGCACCGAGTGCCGGACGCATCCAGCCGCTGGCACAGAACAACCCGCATTCATGGCTTGGCTTTACAAAGCCGGGCTTTGGACAGGGATTGGCGCACCGAGAGGTATTAGTGAGTAGACTGGGTGATGAGGTTAGTGTTTTGGCCCCAAAATTAGAGAAAAACAAAATTTGATGATTGGCAAGGGATTGGCAGTAGTGATTGGCAGATGATGGGTAGTGATTGGCAAATTTTTGATTTGTGGAAATTTGATGTGCCAAATTGGTAGTGAGCGATGGGCCCGGTGGGTAAGGGTGGCATCCCTGCCACCCTTCCCGAGGGGGCAAAGGAGCAATAGCTTATGGGGTGTATGGCAGTGAAAACTAGCCCGGGTGGGTTAGGTTATATTGATAGGGATCTAGAGAAGATGACCTAAGGTAACGTTAAGTTTAGTTAGTGACTGATACCTGTAGTGGGGACGCAGGTAGATTAGTGTGGATGATAATGACGAGGGAGCGCAAAAGTTTAAAGGGACGACTGGGAAGCGCAAGTTTCAGAAGGGAGTAGTTAGCTGAGATGATGCCGTGTGTGTGAGAACTGGACAGGTGTGTGGAGCAGTGTATGAGTAGTGAGTGTGTGGATCAGCGCGAATGCGCTTGGGGAGAGAAGGGTGCAGGTGGCACCAGGTGTGAGAGCACAGGTGTGCAAGTACAGGTGTGGAGAGAGAGTTGGAGTAAGTGGTACGGAGTGGTGTGCATGGTGCGAAGGTGTGAATGGGGGAAGAGTGGACCCCCATCACGGATACCCGGGGCGGGTAGTGTAAGTGTTAGGTAGAGGGTATAGGTAAATTGTGGTTGGATATTGGCATCTGTGGTGCGGTTGCAGAATGGTGTTGTGAATGGGTGCATTAGTGTTGTGGAAATGGCTGGGCGTGTAGCCTGTTAGTGTGTGTAGTTGGTTGGGCACCCCACCACTGTGAGGATGTCGGCCAGGTGAGGCCGCAGGTGGGCTCTGGGAGCCGGTAGTTGTGAGTGGGTGCCTGAGGATCCCGGGTGTGGATCGGGCAGCCCAGTGCCAGAGAGGGCACCGAGTGGGGAGAGCGCCAGAGGGCCTTCCCCAGGTAGTTAGGTTAGGGTAAGGAGCAGGTAAGCTCGGAGGCAACTGCAGTGGTGGAGGTGTGCAGGTGGGTAGACCCGCTGGGAGAGGTACACGCCACAGCCCAGAAATTGTGCGAGGGCACCGGGAGATGAATCGGGGGAGTGAGACCCCAAATTGAAAAGCACCACAGTTTGGCCAATGGGAATTGGTTTTTAGAACCCATAGTGTAAGAGGGCCAATGGTTTGGCCGGAGAAAGACCCCGGGTAGTGTAAAGTTGTTAAAGTCATTTAGGAAATAGTTAGGATTGATGAACCTGTCGCACCATACGCAGCCACTCACCTGTGGTGATGATGATGACTCCACACCTGTGATTTCTTTGTTTTGTTGCAGGAAATGAGATTGCTGTGGATTTGTGAGACGCATCACGACGTGGATGAGACATTGGGGTGATTCCATCTCTCCCTCCTTAGGAGGGACTGATGATGAATTGGTGATGGCAAATTTTGATGTTGAGTTGGAGATGGCAAATTTTGATGAGAGTTGGGAATAGCAAATTTGATTGGTTAGGAGGGAGAGAAGACGAATTTGGTATATGGGAGGAACGGGGAAGACAGTAGGGATGTTTGTTGATTTGTAAAGTAGATGTTTATGGGTAGTGTTGTGTTTTGTGGATACAGTAAGGGGTAAGGGAGGGGCCATGTAGGTTACCTGGTGGGGTGGGGGGGCGTACGATAGGAACGTACCTGTCTCACCTGGTTCCCATGTGCCCCCAGTGTGCATCACCTTGTATTGCGTGCACTTTTGCGCCCTTACCACCTTACTCACTTGTCTTCTTCTTTTGTCTCCCACCTCCGAGGATCTGGTTTTGGGGCAGAGAGAGAGGAGAGAGAGGTGCTGGCTTCGCAGTTGTGGGCCTGCACTTTCGCTGCTTGCTGCCTGGATCGATACACCATATGGACCGCAATGTTTGTGGCCACCCACAATGGACCGCAGTTCTTTTGCGGCCAAGCACCACCCGTGGAAGGACCTATGGGTCAACGTGGCACCTATGCCATACAAGGTGAACCACTAACAGTTGGCCCCCTGACGGCCACAAAATACAGAAATGGACGCGGTTGGCGCCTTTCTTGATTTTTTAAAGAAGTAAGAAGGCCAAGTGCACCACATGAAGGCAAGACCAGCGGCAGAACATCGGCCGGCTGCGACACCACACAATGATCACTAAACATTTTATTGGTGCACCGGATGGTGCTGACTG
Organism: Myxine glutinosa; assembly: GCF_964187855.1. Taxonomy (NCBI): domain Eukaryota; kingdom Metazoa; phylum Chordata; class Myxini; order Myxiniformes; family Myxinidae; genus Myxine; species Myxine glutinosa. The sequence continues at coordinate 196,028,304 of NC_136262.1, forward strand.
TGTGATGGGGTGGTGCTTTGTGATGGGGTGGTGCTTTTCGTACTGGGAAAGGGTGCTCTGCACGTTATTAAAGGCCGTAGGCCACAGAGCACTCGTGGGTTGGTGTATCGATGCTGGCATGCGTGCGCTCTCTATGCATAACATCTGCATGTGTTCCTCCAAAAACAGGTCCTGGATCGTAGTGTAAATAGCAGCGTAGTCTTGTAAATAATGCTCCCTACCGGCTGTATGTTTAGTTTGCGAATTCTTTCCGGATTCGGTTATCCTGTGGGTGTGTTTCTGAGAGGAGAAGGGTGCAACGTCGCAGGGGGACATATTTACTCATTTGTGAATATCTGTAAAACTGTCGCACTCAGGGTAGAGTTAATAGTAGAGGGAACTACATCTGAGTGCCACACTAAAATAGGTAAAAATTTATCGGGTCGGGACGCCCCGAGGGTAGAGAAGGGTGCAATGTTGCGAATATGGAATTTGGCCTCCATATCCGCTTGTAAATAGTCCCCTATTTCCCCAATACTCCCCAACTATCCCCAATCCCCCATTCCCTAGTCCCATTGTCTGTAAACAACACTCTGTAGAACCGACCTTCCCCTTTTTCCCCCATTAAATGTCGTGCCCAGGTCCACCGCATCTCACGTAGACAACTTTCGGACATCTTGCTAGTTATTCTTAGTCTATGTCAGTTAAGGACTCGTTTCCATTAATTCTGACTCTTCGTTGCACCAGAATGTGATTATATGGCACCAGTAGTGAGTTTAGGACCTTCCCTTACCTCCTCCCATCTTCTTCCCCAAACAACAACAACAACAACAACTACAGCAACAACAACAACTACAGCTACAACAACAACTACAACCACGGCGCGCGGGGGGAGTGTGCGTCCTCACACCGGCTCGGTTAGCCGCCATGACCATGCGCTCCACGGGGTTACCACGAAGGGGCTCCCTGTCAGCCCCTCGTCAAGGGTGGAGCCGGTAACCCCCCCCCCCCCCGCACGCACCCAATGAGAAGCAACGAGCCGATTCCATCTGGGGCGGAGCTAACGAGCCGAGGGCGTGTCACTCCCCGCCGGATATACGCGGCCACGTACCGGACGTGACGTCAGATGCGCCCCCAGCTTGGAGAAAGAACGTTGCCTTCCGAGCGCTGTGACCTCCCTGCATCTCTGGACCGGACCGAGTCGATTCTGCCTTGAGCCAAGAGTGCACCTTGAGCCATCGACTGCCTGCCTTTCCTTGCCATCAATCCCCGTGTGAGTCAGCCTTTTGTCCCGTTTATCTGTCGTCTGTTGGGAATAATATAAGAGTGTGTCTAAGTGCTTATCTTACTATGCTGTACCTCTTGTAGTTGTAATCTAACCTTCCGCCCTAATATAACCTCCTCCGGAGGTCTTGAGAACTGAACCCCTGGTGTCGTGTCATTTGAATCCCAGCCGTGTGTCCTTTTCCTTCATTGATTTAGTATAGCGCGACTTAGTCAACGTTCGAGCATAATCGGGTAAACTGTGCAGACGTGGTCATACCAAACCGCTCGGTAAACTAACATCCACCACCGCGTCTGTAACAATACATATAGGGGATAATGCGACTTATGGCACACCCTGTACCACAAGGAACATGGACTGGTCCCAGAATGCTCCTTAAGAGATGCCATCCTCTACAGTTATGTCATGTGAGAGAATATCATCCAAAGCAACGCAATACCGTACTTCTGAACACAGAGGAAAACTGACAGGTAGTTTTAAGAGGAGACATAGAATACCATTAGCTGACAGTTTGGAAAGCAGGACAAGGAGCCAGACAGATTCAAATACAAGGGTTAGGATTGGTCTGGTGAGACGACTCTGACTTTTTTTTTCTTTTAGATTGAGGGTATCCATCTATTGTTAACATAATGGAAGCAGAATGTCTGGAGCGGAATGACCTTGGTGGAAGCCAAACTGATGAGATCAGAGAGTTAGAGAGAAGAGTCTGGAGGTCTGCAGTGATGATTGATTTAATTATTTCAATATGATGGGATAAGGCTGACTGATCTATAGTTGAGATTTTCATTTTTGGCAACCATACTATGAATTGGGCTAACTTTGGCAACTTTAAATGATGCATGCATGTGGACTTCAGAGAAAGACCTGGAAAAGAGGACAGAAAAAGGAATCGGTAGAGCAGATGAACAAGTCTGAATTAATTCAGGTACTCTGGGTATGTGTACTCTGTCATTTGGCCCATTTGCAGTGGAGGAGTCAAGACTTGCTTGGAAGTTCTCCACCTCCGTGGGAAAGAAGTTCACATGTATTCAAAGGAGTTTACATAAGGGGGTGAGGGTAGCACATGTCCAAGAAGAGGAGAACATGAGACCCATAGCATTTTCTGCAAAGACAGAGTTAAGACACGGATTTAGGAAGAGCAGTGTCTCTCATGACTCTATCTTTGAAGAAGAAAGGAACAAATGAGGTACATGTCATGGTGATGAACTTCACCCACTGCCACCACGATTTTGCAGATGGTGCGAGACATTAAAGATTTGACTCAAGTGTGTCTACCCCATGTGTGTCTGCAATAACACCTGGTGGGGCATGGGGAAGGGAGCTCCTGATGTAGTCCATGACACTACTAACTACCAACACAACCATTGGACTTCTGAAAGTGTGACCAGGAATAACTGAGGAGACAGATCAGTGCATGCATAATATCCTGTGAAAGAAAAGTTTGTTTAAACATATGACATGTAGCTTGGGATGAGGAGGCCACCTGCAGAGACCGATGAATTTGGGATGAGGTGGCCACATACAGAGACCGCTGATGCTAATGGACCAGAATGAAAGGGAAAGGACGTAGCTACATGATTGTGATTGTTGGTAGGATTAGTGGGAAGTATGGTGGGGCAAGAAGGAAGCATATTAGGGTAGGAGGGCCGTGTGAGGGGTGGGTGTATGGTTATAGGAGGAGGGGGTGTCGTGTGTCTTGCGAGTGGGGGTGTGGGCAGGGGTGACAGCTGAAGAGGCAGAAGGCCAGAAGGGGTTGAGAGGGAATGATGGACCCATGTGTCTGCATTTATCACAAATCGGTTTCTGTTTCTGAATACTGCCATTGGCAACCCAGTCACACACATCAGGATTGGGGTGAAGAGCCTGTTTACTGGATGCTCAGAGAAAGATGTGATGGATTGATGTGAGTGGGTTTATATACGGCCTAGGAAGAGATGCGTGAAAAGAGGAAGATGCATGGTAGGAGAATGAGAAACAGTGGGAGAGAAAGGGAGGAGAGGATGAAGAAGAAACAAGACTTTCCTTCCAGGACCAGTCACGTACAGTATGCGGGGATGGTGTCTGGTGACAAAAGTAGAAGAAATGAATCATGTGGCACAGAAAGAAAATTCGAAATAAATTTTGATGAGCAGGAATGATGGGGAGGGTATGAATGGTAGAATTGGGATAGAGGAAGACAGGGATATACTAAGAGAATATGGAGTGGAAGAGTGAGCAGAACAAGTTCAGTGTAAGGAGTGGAGGGGTTTAAATTTATTGAGGGAGAATAAGGGAAGGAAAACAGACAGTAGCCCAGGTAGACGTTGTTGAATGGTCGGATATATGTCCCAACCCTATCTCTTACTTGCAGGTTTCTTTGTTTCTTCCTATTTGTTTATTCTCTGGCCTGTTGTATCCAACTGTGGCCCCACTACTCGACTGGCAATACATTGTTTTTTACCCTCTTTCATCTTAATCTTCAATGAGCATAGATGTTGTATTTTAAAAGAATCATCATCTCATTTTGTTATTATAACCAAACAAGATATATAACTCAACCATTATACTCTTCATCCAATGTTTTAGACAAGTTGTCATCGTTCATTGCAGCTCAGTGCATCGTAAGAGGTGTTTTACACACATCTGCTTGTCTTGGGAAAGCCAGGTCCCTCTGAATACATAAAGTGGTGCAATCGATTGGGAAATCAACCAGACTCATGTGCTATGATCAATGTTCTGGGTGCTAATGCTACCATTTTGAAGTGAAGGCCGGATATCGCTGCTTCATGACTACACCCTCCCCAGCACCCACAACACTCAACCTTTCCGATGCTTTCCTTCCCATACCTCCTCTGCACACGTACATACACTCACATCTGCAGGCCACTGAATTTTTGTCCAACTACTGATGTTTACTTCCATTGTACAATGCTTCCTTATTTAAAAAGACTAAACCCAGGTTCTAAAGTTCTTAATATGATATTTGCAAGATTCAGTAGTAATCATTTAGCTACACAAGCTGTTTGCTTAACGACCGAGTTGCCCGTGCCTGCACGGGATTCTGATCGGGATAGGGATGAGTGCAACAAAAATGCAAATGGCGTCTTCTGTCATCGAGTCGGCAAGCTGGGAGCAACAATTCACACTTATTGCCGCATCTGATGCAATTCAAATGCTCTAATGGCAGCACGGCGCTCCATTTGAAGCAGTTTGTTCGATATACGTAGCGTTTTGAAGCCTAGGGTCTGCAATATTGGTGGCAAAGCCAGTGACCAATTGCAAATTTATAGTAGGATCTAAAAAAAATTACTTGTTGCAGAATTTTTAGAAGACCTCATGAGACCGTTTATTTTGACCTTACGGTTAAGAATGTATCGGCTTAATAGTGGTGTGATAGAATGGCCTGGATTTGGTACGTGGAAGCTTTTTGAAGGGTAATGAGATTTTATCAGTTGTAAAGGAAAACTATAAGGCTTTCCCTTCAATTTAGGTACATCTGAAACACATTTATTTACTTTATGAACAGTCTTAGTGTGCTTTGGGAACACAAGTTGGTCAATGATTTCCACCGAACCAATGCCTCATCATAATGAAACAACCATTCAATGGTATAATAAATAAATATTACAAACGTACTGTCGTGGCTAAATATATTGGCGCCCTTGAACTTTTTTCAAGTAACTCACAATTTTCTCTAAAAATAAGTTGAAATTGACAAAAGTATTTGGTCTCCACAATCCTTTATTTCACTGTTAATATTACAGAAGCTTTGTTTTTTATTCAGAACTTAATATATCCTTTTAAATCAAAAAATAAAAATAAATGGCATTGACAAAATTATTGACACCCAAGACTTAATATTTGGTAGCACGGCCTTTGGACAAAATAACTGCAGTCAAGCGCTTCCTGGAGCCATGAATGAGATTCCGACACCTCGCTACTGGCAGTTTGGCCCACTCTTCTTGTGCAAACTGCTCCAGTTCTCCCAGATTTGAAGAGTGCCTTCTCCCAACTGTTGTTTTCAGATCTCCCCACAGGTGTTCAATGGGATTTAGATCTGGACTCATTGCTGGCCACTTCAGAACAGTCCAGCATTTTATCTTGAACCATTTCTGGGTGCTTTTTGAAGTGTGTTTGGGGTCATTGTCCTGCTGCAAGGCCCATGACCTTCGACGGAGACCCAGCTTTCTGACATTGGGTTGAACATTGCACTCTAAAATGCCTTGATAATCTCCTGATTTCATGATGCAATCCACACATTCAAGGTACCCAAGTGCCAGAGGCAGTACAGCAACCCCAAAACATCACTGAACCTCCTCCATGTTTGACTATAGGGGAGGTGATCTTTTCTTTGAAGTCTTCATTTTGTTTTCTGTAAACATAGAGATGATGTCCTTTCCCAAAAAGCTCTAATTTGGTCTCCTCTGTCCACAGGACATTCTCCCAGAAGGATTTTGGCTTGTTCAGGTGTGTTTTGGCCAACTCCAGTCAGGCTTTCTCATGTCTCTCTCTCAGCAGTGGGGTCCTCCTGCGTCTCCTACCATAGAACCCTGTTTCATCGAGTTGGTGACGGATGGTGCGAGTTGAAACTGTCGTACCTTGTGTTTGAAGGTCAGCTTGAATGTGTTTGGCAGTTGATCGAGGTGCTTTCTCCACCATTCAAACAATCCTTCGCTGCAATCTTCAATCAAGCTTTCTCTTGCGGCCAGGTCCAGGGAGGTTGGCTCCAGTGCCATGGGCCTTAAACTTCCTGATAACATTGCGTATGGTGGACACAGGAACATCAAGGTCTCTGGAGATGGACTTGTCGCCTTGAGGTTGTCCATGCTTGGCTAAAATCTTGTGTCTGACCTCCTCAGACAATTCTCTGGTTTTCTTTCTTTTCTCCATGCTCATTGCGGTAGACACAGTGACACAAAACAGCAGAATGGCTCCTTTTCTCTATTCAAACTGGTTGAATGAGTGATTTTTATATTGCAGACACCTGCAACTCACCAAAGGTGAGTTCAATTCCAAAGTAAGGGAAAATCACCTGCTTGAAATCTAATTATTTCTAACAACTTCTAAAAGGAGCCAATAATATTGTCTGGGCGATTTTAGGATTTCTGTGTGGAATAAGCTAAGATTTAGTAATTTTTCAGCTTTTTTGGTTTTATTCCACTGCAAACCAAAGAAATACATATGTGGATACCAAAATATATTTTTATTTCAACAATTTTCTGGAAGAAATGGTGCATTATTTGAAAAAGTGCAAGGGTGCCAATATTTTTGGCCACGACTCAAAATTGATATTATAAATAATCCTGCAGAGCTAAAACCCTAAAAAGCATACCCTGAGGCTAAAAGTTATTCACCGCTTATCCATCATTTTCTGTGCTAAGGTGACGTACGTCCACTTCTGCGTTATTAATTTGACAACAGTTCGTTGAACTAGCCTATGTCATCCTGGTAATTTAATGGAGACTTGAAATGAGCAATTTTAAATGGAGTTTGACTTTCAATTACAACTAAACCATGATGGTTTCCTCGTGGATAGTTAAAAATTTGCAAATTATAATCAGAGTGTGCTTGTGTTACAGGAGGTTATTTTTTCAATAGAAAAATTTCAAATCTATTCATATTTCTATTTCGCTGCTTGTATTCATCATCTGATATCCCTTTAACAGCGAGTGATGATTTAAGCTGTAATTTCCATCCAGCACCCGGGAAGAGCTCAGATGGAGGACTTATTCTCAAGGCAGTTTTGGTGTGCTCAATAAACCAAGACGCACTCGTCTTGGTGCTCAAGACAAACAGGATAATCCAAGCATATCAGGAACGATTTGTGATTCGACATTGGGTGTACGAGGAACTCCAACGCCAACAACTTCCATGAATTGTGACTGTTCTGGCTGTAAACAAATGTTTTGTTCTTGTTTTTTTAGAATTCTGATTTTTAACTGCACTCATTGCTTGATGTTGGAGAAAACAAGCTCTAAAAAGAGTGAAAGCCAAAAATATTTCTCATTGTGGTTATTGGCTGGAACTTTGTTGTATGTACTATCTTGAACAGATCTCACTTTCCTCGCCAGTCCGCGTGCTTGAAATTGCGCAGTGGGCCAAGCGTGCTGTGACTCTTCCTTTTCCTCTTGCTGGCATTCAGGCTTTCGATAAATAAGCTTCATAGTCTCTGAACAAGTCTCTAAGCGATAGGGTGTTTTATCAGAAAGTGATGATATATTAGCACTTGTAAAGAGGAAACGAGCTCTCGCCGACTATTGTAATGATTCCATGGCCTGCAAAGTCCAGTCTTACTGCATAGCCGAGCTTAGATTGACCTGTTTGCTAGCCTAATGCCCAAATGCTCATGGATTGGCCACCTTGCAATCGCATATGCACTTGGTAAGGGATATTACAGAGTATCGGGCAATGCCGGTATGCACGATGAAGTTAGGGGTAGAATCCGTGCATGGCATTTGCACTCTCAAGTTAGGTATAGGAATGAAAAAAAAACAACTTTCAGTTGCACCTAATATGATATAGTTGTGGACAGCAACCGCTCAGGGCAGTACTACGGTTCCGACTTAGGAGTGTTAAAGTGGTGCCCGGAACAATGTTACACTCTCCGTGTCAGGGTTGCTGATCTTACTTTCTGTCTCACTCAAACTATAGCTACCGGGCTAGCTTCAATCTCTCTTTCACGCAAACAAACATCATACACTTTTATTTTCTTGTATTTAAGGCCTGGCCTCGATGAGGACTATATAGTCCGTGGCTGGAGCCTTCAACCTTAAAAAAAAAAAAAACACACTGACTAAAGCCATAACTGAGCAAACTCGACAAAAGCTTGTGTTCATTTAAAGGCCACAGAAGCCTATCGAACAAGAAACAAGAAAGTTGGTCAAAAGCACTTTTTGTGACATCATTTGTGATTTTGTGTCAGATTTGCTTGTTTTGTTTTGCGTATTTTAACCCGAAAATGCCCATCTGATCAGTATACTAGAATGCGACTCATCGATGTTAAAATTCTATTTCTACATTTTTCTTTGTTTATAATTCACTAATTATGCCTGAGTTTAGTTACTGCCACTTTGCTTGGACTCACTCAAGAATTTCCGCCGAACTGATCTGACCCTAGCTGATGTGTTCTTACACTGTTTTCATCTGAACACCTTTACAATCTAGGAAATGCACTACGGCCTCTTAAGTGTTTTCGAGCAGTTTCATTTTTCAACCGCTGTAACATCGAAATAGGAAAACATCACGCGTCAGCTCTATTCTCACCCGAAACGATTTTGTTTCAGTCGCTGGTGATGTTATAACGTTTTCATCTCGTCGACAAAAACAATAAGGCAGGCAGGCCTTCGATAGGCCTTTAACATGCCTCATTACAAGGCATAATTTAATGTTATAACAACGTAATAGAATTATGATATTCCACGAGTACATTCAATTTCAGGCCTAGCAGGTTATATATGCTGGTGGCATGTTTGCCAATGAGCCGTCTGGTCCTGTGTTGAATTCCTTGAAATATAAAGTGGATGTGACTAAAGCTGTCATATGCTCATTTCCAGGAGAATGTATTATGGAGCAGATCCGTTATCAGATGAATCTACAACTGGACTATCTCATGATTGTTTGTACCTGCAGACGAGAATGGTCCCACAACCTCTTTTTGAAGCACTACATTTTAAGGTTTTCCCACAGCTAATTTAGCACCTTTCAAAAAAAAATTCCTAGTTTATAACTGCTGAAGCAGTCTGATGAGGCATTCCATGAATGGTGAGTGTTCAACTGGAGATCATATCTGACATTCTGTTTTACAGAATTGCATCGACCGAGTAAAATGCAGCACACAAATTACGGTACGTAGACACGCGTCAAAAACAGAAGAGTAAGGAGACATTTCACAAACTATTGCCTTCATCATCCATCATTACAACCAATGAAACAACTATTACTTGCATTAAATGCCATGAGCTATCCTATCCCTATCCTACACTTTAGTGGATCAAGAGGGAGCAACTGAAATGACCAATATCTCTCCCCCAGAATCCTTTCTTACTGATATGGAAATATTTTTGGGAAACTACTGAATATGGTCCGACTAATATTTCTCCTAATTGTCCAGCATCCAATCAGATTTGCCGCCTGATAACAAAACTATAGGAATCTAATGGTCAAAGGTTATTTGGGTGGATCTGTAGTGGGAAAAAGTATTTTTTTATATTCAGTTTTGACCATGATCTCTATTTCTTGAAACGTATACGTGTTCCCTGTTTGTCTGGCAGGTTATCTTAGAGGTATGCCTACTTGCCTTTGAGCTGTCTAACCTGGGGTTGAATCTCGGCCCAGCTATAAACTGTCACCCTGGCGTTTCACATGGAGGGTTTGAGGTATCAAAGTGTGCACCATCCATTGGAAGGACGTTAAGCTGGAGAACCCATCTACCGACATTGATCATCGGTGGACATTAAAGATCCAATGGTGGGTTTTGCCAAGAGAAGGTGAGTTATTGCGTACAGTTTGGCCAAATTACAAGTTCCTGAACCTTCATTCAAACATCAGGTCTTGCCAGCTGGTTGATGAAAGACTTGAGCCAAAACCTTCCTCTGGCCAACGCTACAAGACGATGGGGATACACAGGGCAGTTGAATAACTTGTAGTATTAGTAGCTCTGTGATCCCGATTCATTCAATAATCCTACTATATTAAATAAGGCATTTCTTTGTATGTAATGTATGTATATATGTATTATGTATGTATATGAATCGATGTATGTGGATCTGAAAATAATGAAAAAAACAGGTTTGGGCCAATCTCCACCAAATTTTGCACACATGTTGGTGGTACCCAGGGTCAGGTCATGGGTACAATGTCCCCTCCCCCTTCGACCCAGTGTAACCCCCTCCCCTCACTCCCTGCAAGGAGGGTGGGGGGAGACGACTTCCCAATGCTCCCGAAGGTAGTGGGTGCTTCTAGTATTTTGAAATGTTGGTACTTGAACAATCCAAGAAACATAATTTAATGCTAAAACAGTGGAAAAAATAGCATTTTCTTCATGGGGTGCTGATGTTAATAAATGACAATTGAATTTTAAACACGACTATTTTCTAACGTTAACAATATTCTGATGAAAAACTAAAAAGGTTGCACAAAGGAGAATCATAAAGTTTGCCGCATGTATTGAATCAATATGTTGAAAGGTGTATTTCTGACTTGAATACAAATGTACAAATAGTGTGATCAAACAACTGCCATTTTTTAAAATCACCATATATACTATGTCTAATTGGAAATGATGTAAGAACTTTCTGCACAGATTGTTCATTAGCTCCCATCCTGTAAGAGATGGTTCCGTAACTTGTTTATTCATTATATCCTACTAATGGTTTTTTTTAAGGAAAACAACACCTCTAACAGGATTATTAAATAATTTGTCCCACTTCCTATAACCAACCAAACCCCCTTTTCCAATGTAAAAATACCTCATCATGACAATGATTATTCCGCCATTGATTTTGAAAGACAAAGCCATTTCAGCTTCGGTTGCCTTCTCACAATGCAATCATGTCCCTGACAAAATTGAAGAGCAGACATTATCTGGAGTATAACTTTTTGCTTGTGCTATTATTTATCTCTGGCATCGCCTCCCGTCTCTACCCAGGTAGCCAACGACCCCGGACCACAGCTGGCCAATGTCGGTACGGCCGGCAGAGTGTCTTGCCAGAGTCGGCCTGGCATCTCAGTATGCCCTTCCCCGTCATGGACGCACTCTCAAATTTGGAGAGCACCGCATTGGAAATGTCAGCCACTTGAAAGGAACGTAATAATATAGAGTGAGGAAAGAACAGATCCCACGACTGATAACACACAAAATGAAATGGAAGAACAGAACATTCTTGTCGATGCAACACACAACAACAATGGTTAACTTTATGGAGCAATTTTTTAGTCGTGGTGGATATCTGTAAATATTTCATGAAGCATAATAATACTGAGGGAAAGACTCCTGCAGAGAAAGATCAAATGAGAAATTGGGTCATGGGGGAGTGAGTTGTTTGGAGATAACTCCTAAGCCAACGACTCACAACACGCCTTCATTAATGTCCAGAGGGATCACAGTTATGCATGAGAACCATCAAGTAGCATCCCTGGGTAAACAGTGCATATTGAAATGTCAAGATGGTGTCTCGTGTCAGCAGCTTGGTTAAAAAATTGGTGTAAGATCATGAGTGATGATACAAGGAAGACATGATTCTTATAGGAGACTCATTGAAGCCTCTTGCGCAGAGTAGGACATTTTGTTTTCTTTACTATAGCAATGTGGTCTCCTCTTGTACTCTTAAGGTACATCCCAACGTTTTCCCTACCCCAGAATCTCCGCAATATTCTCACTCCTAGCAACTTGTCTCGACAGGTTGCCACTCACCTTAGGCAGCCTCTCGGGATCTCCGGGGTGGCGGGGGATGAGTTTCTGCAGGCGCTGGAAGCCGTAGTCGATGGTGGGCTCATTGAGGGCTGGACAGGAAAGAGGAGGGGTTGGGGGAGAGGGCAGGGAGGAGAACATGGAATGAGAACTACACAGCAAAGTATCGACATACTATTGCCAATCGCTAGGCAGTGTGCTCGTTAGCGGGCTCATCTGCCAGGACACTGATAAAAATGATGACTGTGCTGGGCTCACAAGAAAGCCATTGCGAGAATAAGCAGATGATAATGAATTGCGCTGCTGTGTACACATTATCATTTATTTGAGTGTCAACAAGCTCTAGTTGTAACCACAGTATCTAAGGGGAAATATATTTATCATGGACTCATGGTGCTAAAAGGTGAATAATTATATTGAAAAAGGAACAGAAGGGTTGATGGGAGTGAGGATAGGGTAGGAGAGTATGGGAGAAGTGGGATGAAAGAGAGGGAGGGTTGAGAGGTGAAAAGGCTAAGGAGAGGGAAGAAAGGGACATGCATGGAGCCTAAATGAAAGAAACGGTCAAAAATTATGACATATTTGCATACGTATTAAATAGATATGGCCCCCTTGGCCATGTGCAATCATTAGCCACAAGATTTTCTGATGGGAAAGGGGAATCAAACATTACTTATAACATGAAGTGCTGTTTATTGTGCAATCAACTGTTCCTTATAATAAAGAAAATGTTTAAGTATCTGTCTGATCTTGCAGGTGTTGAAGGAGAAGAAGAAAAAAGGATGAAAAGGAAAAAAGAGGAAGATAAAAGGTTTGCTTTGAAGGGACTTTAGTGTTTGCAATTGATGAACCAATCAGTGTCCCGCTTTCAAGTCCTGATGGCTATCGAAGGATGAATAATTCCAGAAAGTGAAAACCAGGAAGTTGACAGTCAACCGGCTTGGGTTTACTGCTTGCTGAGTATATTGTGTAATTAACATAAAGCAATGAGTGCAAGGATAATAAAACGCCCGTTTAACACTCTTCAAGAAGGTGCAATGCCCAAGAGGTGCAGCCAATATATCAGCTCCAAAAGAGCTGTGGGTAGAATAATAAATTCATATAAGTTTAGACCTTCCAAAAGTTTGGCCCATAGTGTGTGTGTGTGTGTGTGTGTGTGTGTGTGTGTGTGTGTGTGTGTGTGTGTGTGTGTGTGTGTGTGTGTGTGTGTGTGTGTGTGTGTGTCATATCCACACCCTCTCATCTGAATCTACCAATGAATGTATCTGAATCTCTCTGAAATTTACTTCAATGTGACTATATGCAATAATACCATTCTTATCGTTCACTTAATCTAATGCAGGATCTATAATCTCTTGAAACAAATTATATATCTCCATTCAATCTAGGTGGAGAATTTGGTCAGGGAGCTAGTGCACAATGGTGTACCACGGGATATTTAACATCCACAACCCAAATACAGAAAGGACAACCTGCTGTGCATTGCCATCAGAAGGACAGCGTGCTTCGACTTGCAGCACTCTTCATCTGCACTGTGCCAGGATGGTAGTTTTTTTTTTGTCAGAATCAATTCCATGGGTAAATATATATGTGTGCCATGACTGCCGGTCAGGTCACAAATTATATATATATATATATATATATATATAGAGAGAGAGAGAGAGAGAGAGAGAGAGAGAGAGGGAGAGAGGGGAGTGGGGGTGGGAGAGAGAGAGAGGGGAGTGGGGGGTGGGAAAGAGAGGGGAGTGGGGGGTGGGAAAGAGAGAGGAGTGGGGGGTGGGAAAGAGAGAGGAGTGGGGGGTGGGAAAGAGAGGGGAGTGGGGTGTGGGAAAGAGAGGGGAGTGGGGGGTGGGAAAGAGAGGGGAGTGGGGGTGGGAAAGAGAGGGGAGTGGGGGGTGGGAAAGAGAGGGGAGTGGGGGGTGGGAAAGAGAGGGGAGTGGGGGTGGGAAAGAGAGGGGAGTGGGGGGTGGGAAAAAGAGGGGAGTGGGGGGTGGGAAAGAGAGGGGAGTGGGGTGTGGGAAAGAGAGGGGAGTGGGGGGTGGGAAAGAGAGGGGAGTGGGGGGTGGGAAAGAGAGGGGAGTGGGGTGTGAGGGGTGGGAAAGAGAGGGGAGTGGGGTGTGGGAAAGAGAGGGGAGTGGGGTGTGGGAAAGAGAGGGGAGTGGGGTGTGGGAAAGACAGGGGAGTGGGGGGTGGGAAAGAGAGGGGAGTGGGGGGTGGGAAAGAGAGGGGAGTGGGGTGTGGGAAAGAGAGGGGAGTGGGGGGTGGGAAAGAGAGGGGAGTGGGGTGTGGGAAAGAGAGGGGAGTGGGGTGTGGGAAAGAGAGGGGAGTGGGGGGTGGGAAAGAGAGCGGAGTGGGGGTGGGAAAGAGAGGGGAGAGGGGGGTGGGAAAGAGAGGAGAGAGGGGGGTGGGAAAGAGAGGGGAGTGGGGCGTGGGAAAGAGAGGGGAGTGGGGGGTGGGAAAGAGAGGGGAGTGGGGGTGGGAAAGAGAGGGGAGTGGGGGGTGGGAAAGAGAGGGGAGTGAGGTGTGGGAAAGAGAGGGAAGTGGGGGGTGGGAAAGAGAGGGGAGTGGGGGTGGGAAAGAGAGGGGAGTGGGGGTGGTGAACCAATTCATCCACCCAATATGGAAATTCTTTAAAATTGAGGTAAACTGGATGAAAATTGATGATTTTATGTGATGCTGACTTTTGACCTTTTGAAGAAATTCTGAATTTGCCTTCTCCATATTCTCATAATAATTATTTGTTTAAAATTTGATGACTAAATCTCAAATGGTAAAAAAGTTACGGTCCCGACAATGTGCACACACAAACACACACAAGTGATTGCAGAACCCCGGCTCACGCTGCATGGGGGACGGGCTAAAGAGAATAAGTAACCATCATTGTTCATCTCACCACTCTTTGACATTATTGTTTAATCCAAATGGCATTACAGTATATTTGATGCACAAGCATTATGTTAACAGGACAGTAAGCTCCCCTACTGCAACTGAGACATTGTTAATGATGTCCAATCATAAAATGTGAGCATGCTTTCCAAGACCAGTTTCCTTTAAATCTGTAAAATCTTAACATAAACATACAGGGTGCAGATGCAGTATAATATATATATACAATATATATTATAGTATATATATATATATATATTATATACTATAATATATATATATATATATATATAATATACTATAATATATATATATATATATATATAATATACTATAATATATATATATATATATATATATATATTATATATATATATATATATATATATATATATATATATATATATATACATATATATATATATATACACTATATATATATATATATATATATATATATATATATATACACTATATATATATATATATACACTATATATATGGGAGTCCGGTCTGGAGAGGACGCTGGCGTTACTTGTTCGCCGCTTCTCCGACTGGGCCATTGTACATAGTTTGCTTTTCTGGTGGTCGTGGCGGATTTTTGACCGTTGGGTCTGCCCTCTGCTCGGTCCCGGCTCTGCTCCTGGCTTCGCCTGCCCGGCTCCTCCACTGTTTCCTCAGGCCCGCTCCCGTTGTTTGCGGCGGTGGCTGTTTGCCGCTGTGGTCTTGATTAGCGGCTGCAGTCGTTTGCCGCTGCGTTTGCCGCTTTGCCTCCTCGACCTTGGCCTCGTACTCGTCCCTTCGCTCCTGCCTGGCATGGCTCTGAGGTACTCCGCCGCAAGGCTTCTCCTGCTCAATACCCGCTCCACCCCATCATGCATCTCTGCCATCAAATCAAATGGACTCCTCCGACGACCCAGGTACATTCACCGTGGCTCCGGTCGTAAGTTTGTTTATTTGCAATCAGGTCACTCCATCCCCGTCCTCTGGTCGGCTCAGCGCACTCTCACTCTTCGTCCCAGCGCACCTGGTCACAGCAACGCACACGATCGCACCTCCTGCCTACGAACCCTGGCTAAATCACCTGAATTCATCCCTGCTGTTCAAAACAACATCAAGCTCACCCTGTTCAACACCCGGTCCCTCAACAACAAATGCCTCATCCTGAACGAATACATCCTGGATAACAAACTGGACTTTCTCTGTCTCACCGAAACCTGGCAACAACCTCTGGACTACTACACACTTAACCTCACCACACCCAATGGATATTCCTACGTCAATAAACCACGCTCGGAGGGCCGAGGTGGTGGAATTGCCGTTATCCACCGTCAAGACATCAAGACCAACCTCATCTCCATCTCATCTGCTCCATCATTTGAACACCTGGCTTTAAAACTCTCTGGTCACACGCAGTCAGTCATGGCTGTCGTCTACCGCCCTCCCAAACCACACCCATCATTCCTGTCTGACTTCTCCTACTTTCTGACCCAGCTATGTTCCCTCTCCCCCTCAATCCTCCTCCTTGGTGATTTCAATATCCACATGGACTCCACTGACTCCACAATAACCACTGACTTCACTGATTTACTCACCTGCTTTAACCTCACTCAACATGTCGACTTTCCTACCCATATCCGTGGTCACATTTTGGACCTTGTCTGCTCCACTGGATTAAATTTGCACCATCTCTATGGCTCTGACCTCACCTCTCTGACCACTTAGCCATCACTCTGACCATCAACATCCCCGCCCCAACACCAAGGCATTATCGCACAATCAACTTCCGTAAGCTAAACGCTCTTTCACCTACCTCATTCTCATCCACCCTCTCTGAAAAAATGTCCACTTCTCCCTTCATTGACCTCCACACCCCTTCTGACCTCACTGACTACTACAACCACACTCTCTCCTCCTGCCTTGACCAGCTTGCGCCTGTAAAAACCAAAACAGTTTCTTTCACCCATTCTGCTCCCTGGTTTACCCCTGAACTCCACCTGATGAAAACTCGTGCTCGCCAACATGAAAGACTCCGCAATAAAACGGGTCTCACAGTTCACTCCCAAGCCTACAAGGACCACCTACAACACTACAAAGATGCCCTCTCCCGCGCCCGCTCTGCCTACTACTCTCAAATTATCCACTCTGGCTCCGGAAACCCAAAAGCACTCTTCTCGACAATAAACAAACTCCTCCGCCCCCTGAACACCACCACCCAGTCATTCACAGTAGACAACTGCATCTCCTTCCTCTCTTTCTTCCAACGCAAAATTGACAACATCTACAACAGCTTGACCACCGCCGCACCCGCTCCCCCTCCAACCACCTGCCCCCCCTTGTCCTGCCATCCCCTGTCTCGGTTCTCCCCAATCTCCCCTACTGACCTCTCTGAACTCCTCATAGGAATGAAAACTGCCACCTGCACTCTTGACCCCATCCCCTCCAGCTTTGTCAAAGCCTCCCTCCCTGCTCTCTCTCCACTTATCATTGCAACAATAAACTCCTCCCTGTCTACAGGCATCGTCCCACCTTCCCTCAAAATTGCTGCTGTTACCCCCATTCTAAAAAAACCTGGTCTAAACCCTGACACCCTAAACAACTTCAGACCCATCTCCAACCTACCCTTTCTGTCAAAAGTTTTGGAACGCGCTGTAGCCACTCAACTCAAACATCATCTCTCTGCCAATAACCTGTATGAAACATTCCAATCCGGATTCCGGTCCAACCACAGTACTGAAACTGCTCTCCTCAAAATCACCAACGACCTCCTCCTCTCCTCTGACGCTGGCAACCTCAACATTCTCGTCCTCCTCGACCTCAGCGCTGCCTTTGGCACCATCGATCACACTATCCTCCTCACCCGACTTGAATCCACCTTTAACGTTACCGGCACTGCCCTCTCTTGGATTAAATCATACCTCTATGACAGATGCCAGTTCATCTCCATCAATAACTGCAAATCCCCCACTGCTCCCCTCCCCCAAGGTGTCCCCCAAGGTTCAGTTCTTGGCCCCCTCCTCTTCATCCTTTACCTGTCCCCGCTCGGTCACTTAATCCGCCGTCATGGTCTCCAATTCCACTGCTTCGCCGATGACATCCAGCTTTTCATCTCCACCAAGTTCGTCTCCACCGACACCCACTCTATCCTGACAAACTGCATCACTGAAATAAAATCCTGGCTTCAAATCAACTTCCTCAAGCTTAACTGTGATAAATCTGAAATAATCATCATTGGCCCAAAAACGCTCACAAAATCCACCCATAACTTTGCCCTCAACATCGACGGTATCCCAGTATCCACCTCCCCTCACATCCGGAATCTTGGCGTCATCTTTGACCAAACCCTTTCCTTCGACAAATACACTAAACAGATCACAAAGTCAGCCTTCTTTCACCTGAAAAACATTCCCGTCTCCGCTCATCCCTCTCCTCCACGGCTGCAGAAACCCTCATCCACGCCTTCATCACCTCCCGTCTGGACTACTGCAATAGCCTCCTCTATGGTTCACCCTCAAAAATCACCAATAAACTCCAATACATTCAGAACTCCGCTGCCCGTCTACTCACCCATTCCCGGACCCGTGACCACATCACCCCCGTCCTTTACAAGCTTCACTGGCTCCCCATCCCCCAGAGAATCCAGTACAAAATCCTCCTCTTGACATACAAAGCCCTCCATAACCTGGCCCCATCCTACCTGGCTGACCTCCTCTCCAGACACACTCCCACCCGCAACCTCCGCTCTGCTGGTACAAACCTCCTGACCCCCTCCATCCGGACCAAATTCAGATCCTGGGGGGACAGGGCCTTCTCCATCGCTGCGCCCACCCTCTGGAACTCACTACCTCACACCATCAGAGACTCCTCCTCACTCACCACATTCAAAACATCACTAAAGACCCACCTGTTCAACACTGCATTCAACATTCAACCCACAGCATTTAACCCCTGACTATCTCTTCTCCTTCTCCCTCCTTTTGCTTTAAATATTTCCCTATTGATTCTTGTCTTTTTTGAAATTGTTGTTTTCATGTATTGTTATGCATTATGTTTGCCACTCTGTCAAAGCGCCTTTGGGCTTCTGGAAAAGCGCTATACAAAATAAATGAATTATTATTATTATTATTATATATATATATATATATATATATATATATATATATATATATATATATATATATATATATACATACATACATATAGGGAGGTCCAGTAATCCTGAGCACATTTTGAAGAACGATACCTGCAACAAACAACTAAGTTTATTATTGTTCTTTGGTGCAAGACAAAACATGGTTGCTCGTAAATGGATGTGACCGCTTCAACACGCACAGGCATCACGTGATACCCAACAGGGTGAGGTGCATCACGTGATATGGATCAAGGTGAGCTTCGCTCACTGTGCTGCACGCATTTGTCTTTGCATTAGTTCAGTTAATTGTGAATTAGATGCCCTAATATGACGGAGGATATCATGAGACAGAAAATTTGCGCTGTACGCTTGTATTCTGTATCTGGAAATTCGGCTGAAGTTCACAGACAACTTGTCAAAGAATGTGGCGCCGACACAATCGACAGAAGAACATCGGCAGAATAAACAAGCAGTTTGATGAAACCGGCAGCATTCTTCCAAAACAGTCACCAGGTATGCCTCGTACTGTTCAAACTGAGCAAAGCAGAGCGGTCATTCAACAACAACTCAACAGTAACACACCATTATCAACTCGTCGTTTATCAAACGTCACCAACATAAGCTGATCATCGATTCGAAGAATACTAAAAGACCTTAATGCGAAACCATACACAACCAGATTAATTCACCAACTATCTGAGGATGATTTTGACAGGTGTGTTGAGGCATGTGAGACATTGCTTGGGTTAATGGATATGGACAATGCTTTGCAGAACAGGTTCTTGTGGTCAGGTTAATCCAAGTTTACTTTATCTGGTTCTGTGAATCATCATAACAGTGTGATATGGGCAGTAGACAACCCACAATTTACTGTTGAGCACAATTTCCAGTATCAAGATAGTGTGTCCACCTGGGCAGGCATTTCTTCCAGTATCAGGCTAGCGTGTCCACCTGGGCAGGCATTTCTTCTGGAGGCATTGTTGGACCAATATTTTTCGAAGAAAATGTGAATGCTGCAAATTACCTTCTAATGTTGGAGAAGCATGTATTTCCACTCAATGATGGCCAAATGTGGTTCATGCATGATGGTGCGCCTGCTCATTATGCTGCCAGTGTACGCCAGGCCCTTGATTTGAACTTTACAGACAAATGGATTGGCCGTCATTCTCCGGTTGAATGGCCGCCGTGATCTTGTGATTTAACACCCCGTGATTTCTTCCTTTGGGGTTTCGTCAAACACAAAGGAATCCTACGACCTGTGAGGAATCCTATGAGGAATCCTACGACCCTTGAGAGGCTTGAAACAATTAATCTGTAATGAGACTGTTGCCTTAACGACTGAAACATGCAGAACTGTGTGTCAGAGTATGTCAGAGTGCAGTTTGAACATTTGAACTGATCTGTTCCATGTATATTAGACTGATTAGTCTGTTTAACGAGTAATCATGTTTTGATTTGCACGAAAGAGCAATAATAAACTTAGTTGTTTGTTGCAGGTATCGTTCTTCAAAATGTGCCCAGCGTTTCTGGACCAGTATATATATATACACGCATGCACACGCACACATGGTGCCTCAATGAAATGTATACAGATCACGGTGATGTTGAGTGGCATTGATACCTAAAAGATGATGTTAGCATGTATGTGATGGAATGATTTTATGTCATCAGTCAGATATTTCTCATAAGTCAGTGCAGAACGGCAATATAGTATCGTTTTTTATATTTAAAGTCTGTATGCATGTGATTGTGACACCCTTTGTTTATGTTGTGACACCCTATGTTTATATGAATGATCGTTTTAAGGCCATTTTTCCCTGCTAGAGCAGGGGTTAGCCTTGCGCCCCCCATGACAATCATGGTTCCCTGTTTGAGGCAATGTTTTTATGGCCGGATGCCCTTCCTGACGGCAACCATTGGTCGCCTCTTACGATGCGCAGGGATACGGTGTACCTATTCTAAATCGGGGTACACATCGGGATCATTTATCCCAGCAAGCTTGTACTCAAATTTGCCGACCTCGGAAGGATGACAGGTTGAGTCAACCTCCTATGTTTATATATACTAGGGCATGCCCGTACTATATATATATCTAAAATTATATCCCCCCCCCTCTATTTACATGAAATGGTTTGGTCCAAAGCGAATGGCTTGCGAGTACGGTGACAATCCCCCCCCTCTATTTACATGAAATGGTTTGGTCCAAAGCGAACGGCTTGCGAGTACGGTGACAATCCCCCCCCCTCTATTTACATGAAATGGTTTGGTCCAAAGCGAACGGCTTGCGAGTACGGTGACAATCCCCCCCTCTATTTACATGAAATGGTTTGGTCCAAAGCGAACGGCTTGCGGAGTTTGGTAAAGAAATCGCCATAGCATGCACAAACGCGCAGGAAAGCGAAAGAATCGCAAATTAGTTTTAATTAGTTTTAAAACATCGTTTAACGCCAACATAGCGGCAACATAGTTTGCCAACGTGAAATAAATGAATACGCTCTCAAATGTGCCGTCCGAGGCAGAGTCTGTTCGCCACGTTCGGCACACGTGATAGCTCGCTGCTCTCTGATTGGTTGAATCGTTTTTTGGACATAGCTCGGTAACTACTTGTCCGATTAATATGAAACCTTGAAAAGGCACATCCTCGGGTCCCCAGCAATATACCTGGCAAGTTTAAAGTATATCGGACCCGTGGTTGTCGAGAAACAGCGGTCACAGACATACATACATACATACATACATACATACATACATACATACACACAGAGATTACTGGAATTATAGATAGATACATATACTGTATATACGCACGCAAGCACACACCTGCACACGCACACACACACACACACACACACACACACACACACACACACACACACACACACACACACACTTGGTCCGAGGACAAGGTCATGGTTCCATTCTCTGAAAGCACGACGTTAAGTGAGAGACGACGTAAAATGGATAAATTTATCTCATAATAAATATATATATATATATATATATATATATATATATATCTCAAAGGCATAATATAAAGTTATGGGTAAATAATCACGATGTTCTTTGAAGCCTTGATATTTAATTATTATAGACGTGATAAATGAAACAACATTCACCGGGATGACGTTAAGTGAGGACACTCTGTTGGGATTATACATTCTTAGAAAG
>NC_136262.1:196055140-196057898 GCF_964187855.1 Myxine glutinosa
TGAAGCCCAAAGAAAGAGATTTGTCGAACTAGAGCGTAAAAAGGTGAGCTTGCACACTCCCTCTTAGGAGCTGTTGTCTTTGTCAATCAAGGATATATATATATATATATATATATATATATATATATATATATATATATATATATATATATATAGGATATATATCCTGCTTTTCCCCTCCCCTCATCCCCCTCTCTTTCTCCCCAACTCACTCCCTCCCCTCTCTACCCCCCTCCCTACTCCCACTGCCTCCTCTCTCTCTTTTTCCATTGAGCATCGAAAATAATGAGCAGCACTGGCTGCGAGTGCCGAGGATGTGGTGTGCATTTAATGATATGTGTTCAATATCGGAGAAATCCCTAGACACGTATCTTTAGCCCACATGGCCCTAATTATTCTGATAATGTCACCCTGGCAAACAGCACGATTAAGAACACAAGAAGTGCAGAAAAGGCAGACTTATTTCTGAAGCTGACAGTACACGTGCACTGTACAGTCATCACCATCTCGCTAATGGAAAAAAGCAGCGCGAATCATCCATGTTAAATTGACTGGGGAAATTACTGCGAATCGGGCTTACACTCCAAACGCAACTCATTACTCCACTGCTGTGTACAACCAGCAACCTGCTCAAGCCATGCAGGGTTAACAATGAGGGCTTGCTTGTTAACAGAGCAATGGTGATTGTACAAATAGTCATTTAAAACTTTTTTTTTGTCTCTCTCTTGTGTACCCTTTTTTGTCCTTGCTCGGCATGTCCAAGCACATTGCTGTGGATTCAAAATATACATTAATTTCAATTCAAGAAATTCTAAAAATTCATTGTGATTCAAAAAATGCTTCGCTTCCTAAACACTAGAGCACTTTGAATAAAACAAAGAAAAATTACCCATTTGGGGTATTTCCAATTTTGCCAATTTGCTTCAATATCATGGTCAAAAACAATTACATCCTGGAGCCAAAATTTAAAGGTTTCGATATCGGGCCTATTGTTTTTCAATATCATCGAGTATCAGTGCATTATATCATGGATTATCAAGGTTTTTCTTGATTCTTGATTTTGAATTCTTGATTTTGCAATTCCGTTATGCTCCATAGCATTTTCGCCTGCCCTTATAAAAGCTCGTTTGTTGCAACAAAAAAAAAATTCTCTCATATGCTCGGCAGTAACTAAAATCCAAAAAGAAATAACGGTTAATAGGCTGTCACCATTCCTCATCCCGGCTTCCAATCCCCAGCTTTAAAAATTAAAATTTCACGAGCAGGAGATCGATCTGGGCAGATCGATACTCATAGAAATTTCATGAAGCTCGGCCCGATTTGGCCAGAGGGGAGTGTTTCAGGCCAGCGATTGCCAGGGAAACCAACGAGGGGTCCTTCCAAAGCATCGACCCTTCCCAGGCTTTCATCAGGCAGGGCCGCACGGCAGCCCCTCGGCCCAGGCCATAAACCTTTCACCAGCAGCTCAACGGTTGCCCTCAAAACCTCCTATAAATATCGTCTCTAATTTTTTTTCTCCCCAACTTACGACGTAGAAGGTAAAGTACACAAAACCCCTATTTTTTCCCTTTCCCACTTTTTTCCTCATTATTTATCTTTCACAACACTCCTATTTCAGCAGGACCTGGGCCCATGAAAATGAGGCATAACTTCTCAAAGGGACTGACCATCTTATGAGGGTCAAATTCCTGTGCTCTGGATGGACAAGCTCTCTTTCTTTCTTTATCTCTCTCTCTCTCTCTCTCTCTCTCTCTCTCTCTCTCTCTCTCTCTCTCTCTCTCTCTCTCTCTGCTATACAAATGATTCTTCAATATGGGCAGCAATGAAACAAACTGCCCAAGCAGAGGATATTGCCACAGCAAAAAACCTTTGCAAGTATGTATTTGCAGTTGCAAGGGCAGTTGAATCATGGACAGGTGAACCTTATGCTTTCAAGTCGCGTTTTGGGTTGTTAAGAAATTGTCAATATCATGGAGCCCTCACGATATCATAGTGGCCTAGCGATGAGGGCAGTGGCAGAATGAATCGAGATGGGATAAGGCAAGCGCTCCGGACTCAACTTCATAAAATGGTAAGCCTGTAATATCAAAGTAATATGTTTCTTGGTCATAAAGTATTGGAGGTCAATATATTTACAGGGGAAGGAGATTAGGAAATTTACTCCCCAAATTGAATCGGCTGTAGGGCTACGTTATGGAGAGCCAATTGGAATCTGGCATCAAATGAAATCGATTCCAGTCAAAATGACTCTGATACTGCTTCTTCCTCTTTTTTTGCTTTGAGACTAATATTCTACTGGCTCATGTGATAACTACAACCTGTCTTTGTCTTTTGCAGACGGACAAGGCTTTTGACACATTCACGAATTTCCAACTAACATATCATGTGATAGGAGAAATTTCCCTATTTTGTAAAGCAAACATGAGCTGATTCGAACTCTGAAGATATATCATTACGAGGCTAATACATTGGCACCACAGTGTGCTCTGGCTCAACAGGATTGTCCTTCCTCTTGGAACAAAGCAGGGAGGGGTGGGAAATGAATGTTATTCCAAGCACAGCTGGTACTAATTGAATCATACCTAACGAGCTCACATTATTACACTTTGTTGAAACAGGGACTCCCATTTGCTCCATACCGGGTCGTTCACATTGACCCCGAGCCTTACAAGTGCCCTGTACAATCTCTTGTCTCTGTCAAAACATTTCACACTCTGTCTCAAAAGGCGGGGCTGAGCCATCCTCCTGGAGGGTCGAG